>NW_027106342.1:295995-314391 GCF_000696795.3 Halyomorpha halys | reverse complement strand
AGGTTTTCGTGTGTTGTTCTTACTTTTTTAGATATAGAGCTCCGAATGAAAAATTAATTTTTTTTATCGCTTTGGAACAGCCACCATTTTTTATTCCTCCTACCTGTACTTGGCAGACTCATGCACTTTGAATAGTAATTATACATAGTTTTCATTAAAGTAATAAAAAGTTGGGGTGAGATAACTGCCTTTTTTCTCCTCTTGGGCTCTTGTACTAAAAGGATTAAAAAAAAAATTAAAAGGGAAAATCCCGAAAACCGGCATGTCATCACTATATAATGAGATACTGATAACGGACACAAAAATACATTTTTTTAGAAAATGTATAAATAATTGTGACTATTTAATTTTTTAAACTATAAGGAATTATATTAATGACTTTATACTGTTTTTTCATTTATGCTGTACCAAAACGTTATCTATTTAAGCAATGCTCTACATTCCTAGATATACTTAATTTAATTTATTTTTGCCAGGCGTATCTTACCTAACCTAACACACACTTTTGTCATTTCAAGGTAGTGGTATGATAAGTAAATTGAACCTGGTTTATTTAGTTAAGTACTCCTGTTTCAGCTTCCTCTGGTTTAAAGAGTGGTCTCACAGGAAGATAATACGTTTCGGCTTCAGTTGCCTGCAGAAACAAAGAACATTTTTTTGCCAGAAAGCGGCACATCTCCTGATGTGGATAACAGATAATAGAGACAACATCAACACAGACCTAGCCACCCCTCATATGAACCAGACCTAAAACATTAGCCACCATAATCGGCTTTCAAGTAACCCTTTCCGCCCGTGCGAAACCGAATTCCGCCTTTAGAGTGAGGATGTCATAGGGGGAGAGCAGAGTGATGTAGTGGGTGCGCTGTTTGTTACGATTCATCCAAGCATCAAAGAGAGCCACTAAAATTGGGTTTGCCACTGCCGCAATTATTTTCCTTTTCGTTCGTCTTCGTTTTCTCTTATTGTTTATTTTAAATAATTTTAATTCATCGTACATTTTCTAAAAGTAAAAATTTGTATACCCCCCAGTGAGAAACCTCATGCCGAAGGATTCTTTATTTATAAAATAACAATAAATATTGTGTTGGTTGGTACTTTGTTAAATTTTTTTTTCATTGTGTATTTTTTCCGTAAACTATCCCTATGATAAGTAAAAATGTAAAAATAATAAAATGAGTTAGTTCTTCGTCAACAAATATCTACTATAATATTTAGATGTAAATTATGTTTAATTATATGATAAAGTTTGGAAGCGAGTGAAGACCTCTTTTATTTTCACGTTGTGAGTGTTATTATTTTTTAATATAAATTCTTATGATCTTTTTTAACTAAGAAAAAAAAAAGAGAAGAAGGTTTTTAGGTATTAATGGTGAACTAAGTTCGGATTCGGTCGTTCCATTTAAATGTTCTAAGTTTTCAATTGTAATTCACTTTGACCTGGGCTTAATGGCCAAAGCTCTTCTAGCCCAGCTGTTTGGTGACCAGAGAAAGGGCAGCAAGCTTTTGCAATCTCCACTGAATCGAGAAGTGATTCTCTTTCATCAGTGTAAAGGCGTCTAGCTCACACCACAGTTCACGGCGAAATCAAAGGGACTAATGCTCATTGCACGGATTTCTCCCTTCATCCATATCCAGGTCGACACTTTAATGCAATTTTAATTAATAGGGGATAGGCTTTAATTATCTAAACAAGAATTAAGTCCCTACAGTTTATTTCAAGATTATAAGTTTAACGATCTCACATAATGTTCTATAAGGGATAATAGTCAGTTTTGTTCGTGGAAACAAGCGAATTTCTGTAATTAAAATTTTTAACGTATTTGCAGTTTAAGTGCATCAGATCCCATCAGAAAGGATATATGCAGTTTAAGTGTTAAATATATTAAAAACATTAAGGAAAATAACTTATTAATTAACAAATTAATTTTATAAAAATTATATTGTTACAATGGTGTACATAAAAGAGTAAGAACTACTTATTCTTCAAATTATCAAGAGACGCGCGGGCACTGGACAGGAGGGGGGCGTTAAGATACAGCTCGCTCTCGTAGGACTTTACTAGCGATGGTAACCTTAACAGGACAACGTGCTTGGCATACTTTCTGTGTCAGAACACTACATAACACGGAACAAAGATTTTTATCTCTAATAGAACTCCGCGAATATAGCTGAGGCTTTAAGTCCACCTTCTTGCCAAATGCCCGTGTGAATTCTGTGAGAAAAAATAATTCTAATTTAAAAATATTATTTTGGTTTGAAATAATAACAAACAAAAATTATCTAAGAGTCTGAATAACGAATAATGCTGCAAGAATATTGACGATCGCACGATTAATACGACGTTTTTTAGATATTGAAGTTCTTCTGAGGTATAGCTATTGTACGACCAAACAACCTGACATCCAATTATTCATGGCGAGGTAATAGGCCCTTCGTGGCTAAACACTTGAATATAATTGTGTAGCCTTAACATCATACAATGCAATTTCACCACTTTGACTAATGGACCCGTTCCTTTTCGAAAGATTATATGTTGTATGTTAAGCACAGCTTTTTAATTGTATAATTATTTCTCATAAATTTTTAAAAGACTTGAAACAGGTTGATGTTAATGCCTCATATGACATTTTTAAATTTTCAGTTTTTATGGAACGCAAATATATTGAGACTTCTCTTAATACGGACATTACTGGTGATTGATAATTCGTTCGCATACTAGAAGTGCTCATTTATGAGAAAAACGTTTTTAAAATACGAACCTAACGAAATTCTAAAACGGTGTAAAAAAAATAAAATAATTAAAGTGAACTTGGCAATGCAGCAAAGCATCTTAGTAACCTTTTTTTTAATAATCGAATGACCATTTATACTGTTGTTTTTTTTTTGAGCGTGTTTAATCCTTTTTTTCAATTGAATTAAGTAAGCAACAAAAAATGTATTGGTGTTATAATCTGTACACAAAGTATCTACTTACGTGTGATAGACGTTATCAGTGGTTCCAACTGTTTATCGACATTTTGTACTGTGATTTCCAACCATGGTGCTGTCACTTGAACAAGAAGGGAAACCGCTCCACAGTATTCAGCTTCGCCTTTCGAACTGTCGGTCAGGATATCCGACAACAATTCCAGTCCTCCGCTCTAAAAACCGAATTCGATGAAAATATTTCATTGCAAATATTTCATTATCAACATATATTTAAAATACTTACGGTTTCAAACTGCCTCACGCTGTCGGGTGTGCAGCATATCGTCGACAAGATGTTCAGAGCGGCCGTGTGTACAGCGGGGCTAGAACAGTTGACGAAGACAGACAGTAGATGGCTAATTCCGGAACAATAAGCCATCAAGTCGGCCAAGTGTGACACGTGAAGTCCTAAGCTCCCGATGCCGGAGAGGATTATAGCCAAAGATGATGGTGATTTTTCGTTTTTCAGTAAATCTATAAGCATCTGAAAAAAAAAAAAATGTTTCTCTTCATGGAACAATAAAGCTGAATAATTGCAAAATATATTGTAATTTTGTGAAGCCTGTAAGTCATTATTAGTGAAATTTCGCTCGCATACTCCTCTCCTAATTTGATATTGATGCCTCAATTGAAAACTTCGTCTAGACATTTTTTTAAGGTTAAGATTTTTTTTTTTATGATGAGATCGGATCAATAATTAAAAAACACTTATAGCAGGAAACAAAATCACATATAATTTGTACGTGTCTTGATTTCTACCGAAAAAAATTGTTTATAGACTGTATTGATGGTTAGTTATATTTTAAATAACATAATTATTTCATTAACTTTGAATATTTAAAACTTGTACCAAATGGGTCTGTTTATTTTTTGTAGTTATAGTTGCACTCTGTATGTCTCTAGGAATAGGTGTTGGTATTAGTAAATTGTGGGAAAAACTAGTCCGGCAAGTGGGCCAGGTGATCCGTTTTCCCAACCCCTGGTGGCAACCTTAGAGTTAACACCGCGTACTAAAAAAGGTGGGAGTGTCATGATTCATTTCTATAATATTAATAAATAAACTAATAAATATTATCTGCTCCAGGTGGGAATCTAACTCGCAACGTACCGAATCGAGCGCTCGGAGACCCACGCCCCAACGCAGACGGCCGTCGCGTCCCTTATGTCTCTAGATAACAAAAGTAAATAAATAATAAAAATAAATTCGGGCTGTCTCAAAGGAAATTGGTCCAGTAACCATCATGATAAATATAAACTGTGGGTGGTAGCAAAGAATCCTATGTACAAAAACTTCGCAAATTGGTTACATGCATTAGGCAAGATTCTTAGTTATTTTGTAAACAATATAATGAATTTTTGTATCATAAAAGATTTTTAATTTAAAATAATGATCAATATTACCTTAATGTAGTTGAGAAGTATCTGTTCGACCTTTTTGGAAAATAGCAACGCCACAGTTTTCATAATTGATTTTAAATTCGGAACATCTTTCTCCCTTGAGGTAAGGGTTGAAAACGCAATCTGCAAACCACTGCAATCAAAATCTTCGAGATATTTTTCGTTGTGCTCGGATAAGATGTTAACCATCCGTTGTGTGATCCTTTCGAACTGCCTTCCACTGCCTTTCAGGTTACCTTTGTTTATCTTCCTACGAAAAATATAGTTTTGTGAAATAACTTTAAGAATGTTATAACTTTAAACACTTATTCAGATTAAATCAATAGAGTACCTGTAAAGCAAATTGAGTTTTGAACAAACACTCGACAGTTGTCTGTGAAGTGATCGGATTGTGTTCACTACAAATGAGGTCGTTCTTGTAACTTTTTCGTTTGTACCCGCTGTGATGGGTTTGCTCTGGAGTGAAGACGTGCATTCTGGATCACACAAGTACCTCACTTCGCTGAGCCAAAGTTTCACAGGGGAGTTCCTGAAATATTAAGAAAAGGTGCAAATGATTGCCTCCATAAAATCTATAACTTCATTTATCTATAATATGTAAGAAATACAATCACTTAATGTGAATGCATATTAATTAAAATTCTTATTACAGTTGAAAAATGCGTTAAATATGGTTTTTATATTTATCATTTGTTCAAATAAAATAAAATTCAAGCTTAGTTTTCATGGGAGTAATAGGATCTGTCTGTTTTCCTTAGGATGTGCCGAACAGAAATGATAACAAGAAAACAGAGAACGCTTTAGCAACTTATACTATTAGGGAAAAAATCAGAGAAAAATAAAGTGGTGAAATTCTTCAAGATCAAGCCAAGAGTTCCATAAATGAATCATTTTATTAATAACTAACACCTTCAGAATTATCGATTTCTAACAGAAACTCACAATCGTCTCTTCAACATTTTGCATTACAATGGACATTCAGGAGCGAATTTAATTGGTGAGTGGGCTGATGCAATGTGACACGGTAAATCAGTAAAAAAAATACTCCAGGCATATACTTGTTTTAAATAAGTAATTTCGGTTTCCCACAACTTGGGCCGTTTGTACCCGAGGGAGTTCAACCGTCTACTTTGGCTGCGGTGCCGGTTCGAATCCGACTTGGAGGTTGGCTTTTATTTCGTGGCGATCCCATGTAATGAAAACTTGACTCCCCGCCCCATCATGGAATAGATTGGTTACGTCTTGATAACTCCCCGTATGTCAAAAATGACTATGAAGGGGATCATGAACAAAATAAAATTATTTCGTTTTGAGTTGTATTGTTCACTTTCACTCCAAAAAGACACATCAATTTGCGAAACTTTTTTTTTTTAAGGCAATCCACAGCGAAGGTGATGTTTGGCTAGTTATCTACAGGTGACCAACCTATTCTAACCATGGTGGGGGAGGGTCAAGTTTTTCATTTTGTGAACGTTTTGAGACTTAAACGTTTTTATTTGTACTATGTGGACCTTTAAACGTGTATTTCTGTAAATTAAAAATTAACAAACATTTCCATATACCTATTTAAACTTTATTGTTTAATTTTAGTTGAATAGTTAAAGTTAGGCATCATAATCGAGATATGGTATTTTTATATTACCTTTAAATTCTGATAAACTATATAATTTACTAATACCAATTGGGCTACCATGGTGGGCACCACACAACTTCTACTTTTCACTCAATTCAGTTAGTAATAAATTACTTTAATCAAAACTTAGAAGGGAACAATAACATGAAGTTTTGGAAGGAAAGGTTATGAAACAAGTTGTTCAAAAAATCCGCTAGGAGCTCTTATGCATTTAACATTTAACATGAATTTAAATAGGGCTGCACACAATCCTATACTTATAACATTTAACATGGTAAAACATTTTACATTTAACACAACATCAAGAATACCACTAATATATATAAATTCTAATAAACAGTAATCGAGGTTTTATAATTTCAAATATATACAGGAATTGGGGAATTGAATGGTAGTGATAAAGCAATATATCCTGGGTATGATATGACAGATGAAAATGTAATCCGAAGAACGTTCCCCACAAACGTCAACTACAAACACTGCATTATCATTTCGATACAACACCGAAAAACAACCCTGCATATAAGTCATTTTAAAATTCTTATGGGGAATGATATCTAATTATTCGTATACAATAGAACCTCAATGCCAATAAGTGACCCAAGCAAGGATGTGAGATGTCAGTAAAGCAACATTTAGTTTCCTACAATGATAAAAAAAAAATGGATATGGGATTGAAAGTAAAATCTTGCATAGAAATATTGAGGGTTTCTTGTAAAAAACACTGAGAATTTATAGATATATTCAAGTATTGAGACCATGAGGCGTAACCTACGTCTGAATGAAGTGGGTACACAGTACTTCAATAGATGGTCCGAAGAACTGAAGGATGAGCTAGGGATATTGGGCAAATATTGATACATCAATACATCGATTTCTCACTGTCTTCTTTTTTTTAAATAATTTATTTATAGTTATTTATAACTGTATAGAACTATATACAAGTAATTTTGCTGGGGGTGATATAATGACATGATACAAACATTAATATTTCTAGTGATTTGTTTTACAGAAACACTTTATTTTTATTTTATTATGGTCCATACACTTTTTTTTTTTTAACTTTTATGTAAAATATTAGTTTAGTTTTTATTTCTTTCGATGTTATAAGAAAAACAAAAACTTTTTTTGTAACTGTTTACAACATAGCATTGCCTATATTGCCTATTGGTGAAAATTTATCATCAAATAAATAAATAAGTTGATAAACATCCTCTAGTGTCGTGATAATAAAAATTATTATTCATCATTATATTTTTTTATTATAAAATTTTTATAAAAAGGCTTGTTTTTTAATACGTCAAATTAAGAACTTTATTTACTTGTATTGATTTATTCTTTTATGTACTAACCTTTCTAATGACAGTTAAATTTCAAACATTATATTGAGATAATTTAAGGGGATTGTAATTTTCTATTAAACGTACTAAACTAGGTAATTATAAACTAATTAATGTGTAGGAATGGCTTTCTCAAAAGCTTAAAAGGGAATCAAGTAGCTGATACCCGAGCTCCTTTTTTTTTCTCCCTTTGATCCTTCCTTCCTTAGTACCCAACAGATGTCTCTTATCTTTCTACAGTCAAACGCATAAAGGCCTTCATAGAAACACAGATATTTACATCTAAAAATAAATTCTTATTATATTGTAAAGTGTAACTTCATAGTCGTTACAAATTTGATATGCATTGTCGTTATTTACAAGTTACATGAGAAACTGCTCACAGGAAATAATCAATCTATATTTTTTAAATTTCTAAGGAAACCTGTAACTTAAGTTTTAGCGCAGATTCCAAAAAAATTGATCCACTATAATAAATAAAAACTTTTTCCTTATACATTTTATATACTGAGCTTAGGGGCACCGCTTAAACTAAAGAATTCGTCCCGTATCCACTAGTTTCTAACCCGGCTTCTGATTATCTTACGAGGCGCTTGAAAAGAAGGCGTTCGAATGTAAAAATGTTTTTAGAGTACTAGATACCAATGGATAGTCTCTTGGATAGTCTCACAAAATTTTCATTATTTTTATCACATTATTTTTAACACATTATCACATTTCTTTTTATATTTTCAGCCCTAATACAGTTGTGAATTTCGATAAATACAGAGAAATTTTTATTTTTCGTTTTGTCATATTATTATCGATATATATTTTATTTAATTTTCAAGCACTCTTATAATGATTTTTAAATTAAATTATTTTTCATTGTTGTTGTTAAGGCTGTCTTAAGCCCTAATAGTACAAGAGCCGGAAAGAAAAAAAGGCAATTATTTTACCCCAATTTTTTATTACTTTAATAAAAACAATATAGTAGTATAATTACAAGTAAAAATTGATGAGTCTGCCAATAGGTAGGGGGAGTAGAAAATGGCGGCTGTTTAAAAACGTTTAAAAAAATTAATTTTTCATTCGGAGCTCTATATCTTTAAAACTACCAACACAACTGGAAACCCTAAGAGAACATTATTTAAAGGAGAGTAAATTTGCTAAAATATAAGACTCAATAGAGCTATTTACGCACAATAATTCTCGAGATATATCTTTTTTAAAAGTTATATTTCATACAAATTTACTAAAAGATAAGTAGTAAGTGAATATATTTTGACATATCTATATATCAAAAACCAATCGCCGTACAAATGTCTATTAAAAATCAAATAAAAGTTAATTTTATACACTATTAAGTAGTTCCTGTTTGATTTTATTTATTTTAATTTAATAAAATAAATTGATTTTTTGATTTTCGGACAATAAGTTTGATTTATGAAAAAATATATCTCGGGAACCATTCGACGTACAAATGTCTGCCAGCACTCAAATTAAAGCCAGTTAAATTTACTATAAAATAGTTTATAACGTTTATCTTTGTAGGAATAGTAGAGTTTATGATACTTGACACAATAAATTCACAAAATGCTAATTTCTAGTCGTTCGGATAAAATGTTTGATTATGAAAAAATATATCTTTGAAACCATAAGACTTACATATGTCTGCCACCACTTAAAATGAAGGTATTTTAACTTACTATAAATTAGTTTATAACACGTATCTTAGTAGGGGTAGTAGTTTTTATTATATTCACTTATGAATATAAATTTTGTACATGAAAATTTGTCCGAACAACTATAGATCAAAATATTTTAGAAAATTTCATGAAAAATATTACTTTTACGAAGATAAAATTTATAGAGTACTTTATAGTCAATTAAAGTAGTTTTAATTTGAGTGCTGATAGACATCCGTACGTCGAATGGTTTTTGAGATATAGATTTCTCAAAGTAAATTCATATGTGAGCTTTCAGTTCATTTTTTTATGAAATGTTGCTTTTTAAAAAGCTATATCTCGAATAACTTTGAGCATAAATAGCTCTATTAGGGCTCACATTTTAGCAAATTTACTCTTCTTTAAATAATGTTCTCTTAGGTTTTCTAATATTGTTGGTAGTTTTAAAGATATAGAGCTCCGAAATATAAATTAATGTTTTTTAACGTTATAAAACTACAACCATTTCTTGTTCCCCCTACCTATTGGCAGACTCATCAATTTCTACTAGTAATTATACATAGTTTTCATTAAATCAATCAAAAATTGGTGTATAATAACTGCCTTTTTTCTCCTCTTGAGCTTTTGTACTACAAGTAGTAGTTCATGATCTATGTTAAAGCGTGTTAAATGGAAAAACTCGTGTTAAATCGAAAAAAATTGCCTTCTTTTGCCGTGGTAAAACAAAATAACATTTAACATGGTAAAACATATAACATTTAACACAACATCATGAATACCCCTAGTCTATCCGCTCTCTAATATTTGAGTAATGGAAGAGTTAACATCTTATTAAAGTACTTAATTTATAGGGCAATGATACAGTTGTTCCTATTATTTTTTTAATTTAAATTTTTTCTTTAAGTAAAGAAATTACTTAAACGTTTTCAATTGAATAATAACTAATTTTTCGTTTATTCGACAGTAAAAATATTCCTATAACACGTGTATCGACAGAAAATTTAAGATATCTTTTTTTTTCGTTTTTTCAAAAATTTATGCTCTTATATTTAAATTTTTTTGTACGTTTTCACAATGCTTACCAGCGGCATTTACTTAATATTGATAATAATTGAGGAGCTGGTCGGAGAAATGGCCCATACAGTAAATATTGGTTTTGAGATGTAGCGTTCCACTTTATTTTTATATTTATACATTAATTACTACGAGCATCTCCAGTATTCCTTTCAATTGACCTTATTGCATCCCATATCATAGCTCTCGAAGAATGGTGTCATAATTGGAAAATTAAAATAAATCCCATCAAATTACCTTTACCCTATGTCGTAAACCTACAGACTGCCCTACAGTATACTTCAATAATGTTGCCCTTACCCCTGTAGAACAGGTCCGCTACCTTGGACTACACCTGGACAAACGACTAACCTGGACTCCCCGCACAAGACTGAAAAGACAGGAAACTGCACGTCGATTTCGACTATTGCAGCACTTATTAGACAAACGGTCCAAAATTCCAATTCACAAAAGACTGATTTACATGAAAATTATAAGGCCTATCTGGACATACAGAGTTGAGCTTTGGGGCTCTACTAAACCCTGGAATTCCTCTCGTATCCAATCCTTACAATCCAAAATCCTTAAGGCTCCCTACTTTGCCACAAATAAAATCATCCACAAAGACCTTAATGTTCCATTTGTAACCGATCTAGCCCGAACCAGATATAAATCCTTTCATTATAAATTCCCTGACCATTCAAACCCATTAGTTTCTAATCTTGCTTCCTCTTTTATTCCGGACAATCCTCCGAGGCATCTGAAAATAAGATGGCTTCAAGACCTTATATTGTAAAAATGTTTTTAGAGTGCTACCAATGGGTAGTTTCTCTACATGCTTGTACCATACCATTACGACATTACTTCAAATTTACTTGATGTATTTTATGTACAGTTGTAAACATCAATAAACAAATTTAAAAAACAAATTGATTTTATTGCAATATTATTCAAAAATGAATAACACGAACATATAAAAACTAATCAGTATATAGATTTATAAAAGGAATGTGTAGGCTGTAAAATCTTATTTGATTCATTTCATCCGGTAAAAGCATGAATCTAACACATAAATAAATGGGCTTTGTTGAAATTAAAATACAAAAAGAGTAAAGATTCAATACCGATAGTAAGTTTACAATTGTCTTGAATATTTTTAAAATTGTGAAAATCCTTTAAAATGTAAGAATTCACTTTGAAAAAAACAGTCTAATCTTCAGAGGTGTCGGTCTTTTTATTTCGAGACCCCAGAAATAAAAAAAATTATCAAGACTGGCCTTCACGAGCCACATTTTCTTGCAACATTCCTTGACAATGCTAAAAATATTCTCTGGAACTTCCTTTCCAGCATGAGACGAGTAAGTTTCCCCCGAATTCCTTTTCTTATTAGAAAAAATTTCTTTCGAGTTTTATCTTTTCTATTATTTTATAAACACTTTCCTTTAAAGTTGTACTTCCTGTTTTCACCATAAATAAATAATTAAATTTAAAACTACAAGTGAAATAAAGAAAATAAATTTCCAATTTTCTATATTTTCCCGAAGACTATGAAAATCCATAACGCAGAATCACATTAAAACAGTTTTACTTATTATTATAGGAAAATCCTAAGAAAATAAAGTCTTTATTCAGACCACCGGTGATGGCAAACAAATATTAGTAATTTGATTAGTAGTTAGAAGATTTATATTTTATTTTTTTATTATTTTTTTTATTTACATTTAGCGTTTCTAATTCTCATCCAAAACACGTATATAAACAATAATTACTCCTTCTTGTTAATTTTCGTAATTTTTATATAATTTTATTTGCAGTTTGGAGCGGAATAACTCAATGAATATGGTGTACACAGTACCTTAAAGCCTGGAGCTCGAATCCGGCTGTGACAGATAATTATTTAGTCTGTTAACGTGGCCATGAGTCAACCCTGTGGGTCCATCCAGCCTCCAAGTTGGCACACTTAATTAGAGAAAATGTACAAATCAACTTCTTGCACACTGTTGTTCAAGAAACAGTACTTACTTATAAAGTATTTACAAAAGATTTATTTTTTCTTAGAAGTTAGTTTTCATATTTATGATATGATTGATGGATTTATTTAATTTTTATTTTTTACATTTAATACAGACTATTATTGAATGTTTATAATATTCATTTAAATGTCATTCGCTTATCTAAACATTAAATGGGTTTTTCTTTTTGTTAATTATGATTATCTCATTTTTTAATTTATTATTTAAGATATTTTAAGATGTATTATTATTTGATTATTTTTATTTTTAAATTGTTTGTATTTAACTATAAAACACTAATCTCATATCCAATGCCTGTTATATTATTGTAAAGGGGCTTATTCCCGAATAAATAAAGAATACTATTAATATTAATTAAATAACTATAAAACGTTTTATCAATTAAAGTATCATTATAACCAGAAAAAAAATCTATGTACGAAAAATCCGGATATCTCACATCAACATTTTTTATACCCTAAACATATGCCCCGATATTGATTACTGTTATACGAGAGGCTTAAATTCATTTAAAATTATTTATTTTTTATTTTATTTTTGCTCCGTTTTGAATTTCTCCCTGTTCAACTGACATCCACTTAGGTGTAAAACATTTAAAATTTAAAATTACAAATCCTACCATTCTCTCGAACAATATATGCGTTCTTCCATCTGACAACACTTGCTCATATGATCCTTCGCTTTGGGGGTGGAAGAATGAGTTGGAGGTGGTAAGGAGGAGAGATCGTCACATGAGGACCTGTTGTCTGAGTCGTCACTCCGTTTCGCTCCACCGTAGCTCGCCAGGGCTATGCCGTGTCCTTCCGAGTCAGAGAAGCCGGAGTCTTGGCTCTTATGGCTCGTTTCGGACAGGCTTGGCTGTGGAGTACTGGCTTTCTCAATGTTCATTGTTGGTCTGAAAATAAATGAAAAGAAATCATCAAAAACAGATCGTGAAAAATTCATGTTCGTCATTAAGAAATAATACAAATTATCTTAGATTTATTTTTTATTAATATACTTGTTTGAGAGTGGTTTAGTTTCTTTAAAACAATTTTGATCCTTTTTCTCTCAACTTTATTCTTTTTTAAACATCCGACGTTTCGACCACTTAGGTCATTTTCAAGGATTCCTTATTTTGTTTTCATTTTTTCCTTTAAAATTCTTAAATGCCGGCTAATTGCCTTTGTCCCATAAATTCTTCTATAAAATTCTTTCCCAAATTTAAAACTTTTATTAACCACTTTTCTTACTATGTTCATTTGCAAACTCCCTTAGTAAGAAGAACATAGTAAGAAAAGTGGTTAATAAAAGTTTTAAATTTGGGAAAGAATTTTATAGAAGAATTTATGAGACAAAGGCAATTAGCCGGCATTTAAGAATTTTAAAGGAAAAAATGAAAACAAAATAAGGAATCCTTGAAAATGACCTAAGTGGTCGAAACGTCGGATGTTTAAAAAAGAATAAAGTTGAGAGAAAAAGGATGAAAATTGTTTTAAAGAAACAAATTATCTTGTTCCTATGGAAAAATAACTCAAGAATAACTAAGATACATTGTTTCACCTTTATGCATATTTTTATGGTTAAATATTTACATAAGGGCACTAGTGTGTTGTCTGCTAATATATAATAATAGTAAAAAACAGAAACCCACATTGCTACATGGGTTTACGCTACATTTAAGAACCAGATGAAGGAAAGTGTTATTTAAAAGATAATGCTTAGGAGTATAAACGAAATGACGAGTAAATGACGTTAAATAATCATAACTATGCTGGGTCAATCCAGAGTCTTAAAGGGAATGGGGACCCCAAAACTGGCGTAAAAGTGGAAGTTTTATTTCCTAAAATATTATGAGAAGAAAAATAATTAAAATCTGTACCAATACAATCCGTGAAGGATCAGAGTTTAGAACTTGGTAAGAAAGTACTGTTGCTAGACCAACGGTTGTGCAAGGAGGTGATTTGGTCAGAATCACGCTAGCATCGTGCCTTACCACGGTGCCACCGCGCTCCCCGGATGTTATAAAATATTAAAACATAATAATATAATAAATCGTATTATCCCATCTTATATTTTTCCTTTTCGGCCCGATCGTGTGAAAGTAGTAAAAGTTAAAATATAAAAGGTAAAAGGTGACCAACATCATAATTAGATGTTTTTTGTTGGTTTTTTTTTAACTTCTAAAGATGTAAGAATATTAAGTTGAGATATTTTTGATAGTTTGGGAAAGCCACGACAATAATAACTGAAGTGCTCATAGCAAGTAAAACAATAGCAACACATTCCAATGTAATTAATGTCTGGTATCTATGAAAAAAAAGGTTATTCCTAAGCTTATAGTGATAGTATGTAGAGAAATCCATGTAAACCATTTTATTCAAAAGGGACTCAAAAATTACCCTTCCATTGCTCAAATCTTTCAGGCTCGAGCAACTCGATCCACTCAAAGTTGAAAATCGACTAGATAGATAACTATTTAGTAAATAGAAAACATAAACGCATGTACCTACTGTCAAAAGAGAACGATGATCCATATTCGAATACTTTTGGATTGAGTGAGGACATGTATTGCAGAGAAGCTGAGGGTGGTTATTGATGAGATCCGAGGCATAGGCCCGAAACCGGAAAAAGATAATGGTTACGGTTAGGGGTCATCCGAGGGGATATTTCAATATTCATTCCGACCCATTGCCAAGGCGATCAATACACCTTTCTCTACTTCAAATCTGGGAAATAATTTCTCTTCTTATAAGAATATGTAATTTCACACAAAAATTTATTTTTTTAATATTTTTGAAGTGAAAAAACTTTCAAATAGAATATAAGCTATTTTATTTTTTGCTTGTACAACATTCCGGTACAATTATTCCATAATCATGCACCTTTGCATCTATAAATTTTAACAATTAAATTACTCTTGTCAATAATTTTTATCTATGTTATATGTGTATATTTAAAATTCTTGTAATCATATGTAGGATATGATATGATTATCATTTATTCTGAATGGACCAAAAAATTCAGTATAAGTAATAGGTTATTAAATTATTTTTCAAATCACCCAGATTACCAAAAAGACAACATATACATGAATCAGATTTAGACATAAGTATACAAGATTTTAATAGAAAATTTTTAAGCTAAAAGATTAATCAATAGCATATGGTACAATAAAATAAACAACAATCATACAACCAAAAGCAATATAGAAAATAGAGAAAAAAACATCCAGAGAAATAAAACTGTCAGACCAACAGAGCAAAGTAAAAACATCAAATCAGAAAAAAATCACTGAATTTTACAAGAAAGAAAACAAAAAGATTCCAGTTAATGATATTGGTGAAAAAAGAAAAGGCAAAATTTTGAATAATGATAATAGTAAAATTTCTAAACTACAATACATACCAGGCCTAACTGATAGAATAAAAGAAAACGTTAACAGAATATGATCATACAAGTATTAGAACTGGCTTGTGCAATAACAATAAGTTGCAACGCCAACATAAAGGAAAAAATAGAAAAAGTTAAATGCTGTATATAAGCTATATTGTGAAAAATAAATATTGGAGAGACATCCAAGAAACTGAAAACCAGGATGAAGCAACATATCAAAAACTGTAAAAATGTCAACATCATGTTAATAATTCTATATTTATCTATTTCTATTATTGTCATTACTACTATTTTATATTATTTTTTTCTCTTCGTCTTTTTATCTAATTAACTCATTTTTTTTCTCCCTTTCTCTTTGGAATTATTATTTGTATCTATTTATTTTATTTTATTTTTTATTTTTTATAATTCATCGTTATTATTCAGAATAGTTTAGTATTTATAGCGTTGTGAATAGCTAAGGGTGTAGTTTACACGAGACTATACCCCCCCTCCCTAAAATCAATAGTACAACAAAAAAAATGTTATATTAACAGCGTAAAGCCCACCAGGGCGATCTAGTAGTGAATAAAAAATTTTAAAAACATGAATGATGTAATTCCAATTTAATATAAGTTATTTTGAAGTGAAGATTAAAACAGAGGTAACAACGGATAACAATATTATTTCATGTTTTCACTAAAAATGTAATGTATTTGATGAAATCAGCTCACAGAGTTGTTATTTTAATATCTTCCGTGAATCGAACATTTATCTTAGGGATTTGATCTAATCTCCAATTTTATCATCTAGTTCTTATCACAGTAACATGTATGGAAAATTAAATAATACCAATTGACTTTATATCCAATAATAATTTTAACTCAACCAAGAATTTTGGGGAAGAATATGACGTCAGGAATGATTTAGTAGTTTCGATAATCGACTATCAATAACAATATGGAACTATCCCAAACCCTAAAACTTATGCTGGACACATCAGCACAAACGTAACACTATATTTTATTGCTGTGTGTTTTATTTAGCTCCGTGATCCCAACCATTGATCTATTAAAAAAAAAATAATAATAATAAAAAAGTATAAGGTTGAACAGAGAACATTAAATGTTGGTCACCCTTATACGTAGGTATATCTGTAGGAAGAGACAAAGGAGCCTTAGAATCTGGAACAAGTCCAAAAAACGTTCAGACGTCGAGTAACAAAAATTATGAAAGCTACAAAAGAAAAGACTACCCCTGATAAATTGGCAGATACCGGTACGAGAAACATATTTATTTCAGTATTTTGACTTCAAAAAGAATAAAAATGAAAGAAAATGCAGGAATTAAATCAAATGAAAAGTTAATTCAGAATGAAACTAAGATGCAACCCCCTCCCCCTTATGTCAGAAATGACAAAAAAAAAACACGTTTTTATATCCTAATGACATATCTGTAAATATACTCATTATTTTTTATCGCTTTGTTAGAGATATAAATTTGGAGCGTTGCGGGCGTAACTTTCACTTACCACCCTGAAAAGTGAAAATTTCAAACAATACATTTTTATTTTGCTATCGAAATTCGTACTTTTTGAGGTGTCAATAACAAATATCAACTTTGTTCTTGCCAAGAATACAATAGTTTAACAAGCCGTATGTACACATGGTTGGAATCGGGAGAGATCGGGAACGTTCGGCTGTCTCTATTTCTCCTTTTGTTAATTATCTAATTCTTCCATATTACGTGTTTATAAATGTTTTATAACAGTTAAAAATAATAAATGTTTAATTATTTAAAACAAAGGTACTTCAGAAGATTTTTTTTTTTTAAATCGGCATTTAAGCCCTTGTAATTTTTTCTTTTTCTTCTTTTATTAAATTTAAAATGAGGAAATGACCTTGTTAATATCAAAGAGAATTAGGTTTATAATGATATACCGAGTTTAATCAAAATCATTAATCCGTTTTGGGGAAAATCAAAACAAATCTTGATAATCAATTCTATAAGTAGTAATTTAAGTTAATTAATGTGTAATTTAAGTTGTTGTTTTTTTGGACTAAGGGTACCTCAAAACGTGTATTTCTGTTGAAAACTCTAAAATTCTAAATTTTATACGACAGAAATATTTCTCCTTACCATATATTCCATACATAATAGGTAAGTGAAAGTAAAAAACGTTTTTAATATTGTTACAAAATATTTCTTAATTATGTTCCTTCTAAAATTTATCAGATAAAAATTCCATCCAGCATGTTTTTTGAGTAAGATATTGGATAAGTTATAAATACGAAATAATAGCCAATACGTCGGGGAAAAAATAATCGAAACGCAGAAGCACTCGTGAAACCAATCAGTGCTAGATTTAATTCTCCGCCTTACTCAGCAATATACCTCCCCCCTCCAACTTATTTAATGTGAACTGTCCTGTCAAGATAGATGGGGCGAGCTACGGAATTGAACCAATGTTCCTTCATTTAAGTTTTTTTTGTTATTTCTGCAAAAAATTAACAAGTCCTCTATGAGACTTGATAGCTGAACAGATTGGAAAGAGGGACCCAGAGTGCTTGGTTCCGAACGTTTTGGGTTCGATACCCATTTATTGGGTCACTCAGTATTTATTTCGCGGGGATCGCTCTGGGGCTGCAGATGTCCTCAATGGTGAACTTGAGAAATAAAATAAACAAAAAAGAAATACAAACAGTGCTAACGTCAAATTAGAAAAATAACATACGTTTACTAATTAAATAAACTGTATTATTTTCAGAATAACATTCATATAACAGCAACCGGCATTGTACTTAAATTATTAATTATTTCAATATCTGGATATCATGCTTAACAAAAGAAGAAAATGATTAATTTTTTTTATTCGTTTTAGTTTATTTATAAGCCAGCTATCGACTTCCATCCTTTTTCATTTTAAATTTCTTTATGTTATTAAACTA
>NW_027106342.1:286752-295896 GCF_000696795.3 Halyomorpha halys | reverse complement strand
TAATATAAAGAAAATGGTCAGGGTTGTGGTCAAAAAAGAACAAAATAGTTTTCAACTAGTCGCCTCATATTTTATTTTTCAAATGTCTTCACAAAAGTTTTATATCTCACAATAAAAGTTATTACCTATTTCAATACTTTTAAAATTCTATTGGTCACAATGAAATGAACCACAGTTATTTCGTTATTCTTTGACGAATTACAGAAAACCTAAATATAAATTACACGCTACACTGAGAATCATATAACGTTTTTACTATTTATCATCGTATGTACAATTAGTTAACAAGTTACCTAGTCATAAAGAAATTGTATATTGAGTCACGACAAAACAACGTACAAATTCGTACAAAAATGATCTGAGAAGGAGCAATAAATTATATGGTAGCAATTACAAACATTTTTGTTTACCGACTCGAAATACGTAAAGCGACCCGAAATGACCTTAAAATTGATTACAATATCTAATAATAAATCTTTATGTCTTTGTATGTGTACAGTCCACTGTAGTACATGGGATAGCAGTTCACAATATGACCCATCACAGATATTCAAGCCAAAGTAATAATAATGTGTTTCTCAAGATTTAGTTTATGTTATCTATATCCTATCCTAAATAGATAATCCAAATTAAAACCAGAAACAGCTATTCTCATTTTTTATTTATTATTATTTTTTTTTAACAATTCTCAGGCCACTGCTGATGTATGGCTGTGATGTCTGAGGAGCGGCATCCTTTATGAAAAGGAAAAAATTACAATATTTTCAAAATAAAGTAAGAATTGCGGTGGATGCTCCTTGGTTTCTAAGAAACAGCCAAATGCATCGGGATTTACAAATAGAGACAATAGAAAATAACATCAAAAAAAGGTTCAAAGGGAAGTTCCACTCCCAGTTACCTACAGTTCAAAGAGCAGTGACCTACAACTTGGGAAACCCAACCACAACCCGATGAATAAAGTCCAAGCCGCTCCAAGATATCCTGTTATAAGTTTTATATTTATCAGTTCTGTTATTGTCATTCTAAAATTTTGTTTTATCTTAATTTTTTTTTTCTCTCTTCATCTTTTTCTTAAATTCACTTTCTTTTTTCCCCATTAGAAGTCAATTAATTATTTTGTTAAATCCATAAATGTCCTTGTTTTTGTTATTACTTAACTATCTTTTATTGAGAATTATTATTTTAATCTATTTATTTTATCTTTTTTGTTTTATATTTATAACGTTGTATATAGCCAAGGGGTGTCTTCTGTATGAGACCATGCAACAGTCATGTAAGGCCAATTAGGGGCGATCTGGTAGTAAATAAATATAAATATAGGCATTAATTACGAAGTTTCATTTAATAGTGAAGATGTCTTTGTAACCTCTTCCTGTTCTTCTCCAACTCTCTGGAATTTCCAATAGAAAGGGGTGTTTTCGAATCAAGGATTCTCACAAGAATACAATAGTATTCGATCCAACACGCCCTGACAGCGCAAATCGTCCTAATATATATATTAATGGTTTATGACGTTTTGTGGAAAAACGATATGAATAATGGAACAAACGGAATATTAATGAATGAAGATTTAATTTCCTGTCAGAATGCGTCATCATTATTTATAATAAGTTTTCATAATAATCTGTCATAATGAAAGAAATTTAAGCATACTCGGCTGGCCAAGGATATTCGCATTGAAATGAAGGAATTTGATGGTAAATATAATCCTAACACGATTATGTCCTTTTCCGCCGTTTCAGAATTAGAATTACGCGCTGGAATCTCGAAGAGCTCTACTTCACCCGTCATGCGTGGGGGATAGAGTGGGCTCGGGGATCCTTAGGTCGAGATGATAAATAATTTATTTTACAATATTTGATTTATTTATTTTTCTTTCTATATCATATAAAGGTTTTATTTATTTACTTGTATTATATTTATTTTTTCACTTTTTTTATTTTTGGTATGAATGTGATCAATTAGCACTATTTCTTATTGCCTAAATTTGTGGCAGATTGTTATAACACTTATCAATAAATAAAGTAATTATTAAAAATTTAACAAAATGGATTTAGATTCACAATGAGAACCCGTCATTGACAATGCAATTTTGTATTATAAATAAAGAGTTAAATGCTCTGAAGAACTGGAAGAGGTTAAAACGTCGACTTTATTGCTGAAGGATACTTTATTCCCCATTATTAAGACCTACCTTTATATTTATCATACACCCGAAACAGCGATAAACTGATAGGAAAATTCATGTCAAAATGTGGAATTTAACTGTATTATGAAACAAAGAAGTGTATCATAAACAATATTAAATGCTATGTAAAAGAACACATCACCGGATACCTACCTAAAGAACACAAAAATATATGTAACAACGATTAGAATCATGACTGGAAATTCCGAATCAGTGACGAATATTCTGGGTGAGAGTTTATGTAGGCTGAGTATTGGATATGAGAGGCGAGTCGTGATTGTGTTGGCCACAACCCCATTGCACGCATCCTGGTTGGGTGGTGAAGGGGGGTGGAGTTAGGATCTTCCTCGCCCAATCGGGTTTCCTCTTCACCCTCTCCCTCTCCATAACCTATCATTTTTTTTTTTCATAAAATTTTATTTGACAAAGAACCTTTCCCTCCAACCCCATCATCTACTTCCTCCGATTAAGTTTTACAAACTGGATTTCGGTTCTCACAATAGGATAAGGGTTTGTCATGATTGCCGCTATGTCTGTTCCTCCTGGCTATAAGAAGTCTCTTTATGTAGTTATCTTATATAAACTTTATATAGGTACTATTATGATGTAAAGAAATGTTTCAAAACAATAATATTTGAGTTATAATAACGACTTTATCAATTATAATAATAACTATAATAGAAAATAATAGTACCCTGTTGAGAAGTCTTAGGCAAGCAGGGCTTCACAATGTTAGAGATTTGTTTTCTAGCTTCGCGAGATGAATGATATTCGAACTTGCGACAATGTAATTACCATCATCACCGGGATATGATGACCTACTGCTGTGGTAAAAACTTTAAATTTTTTTGTAAATCTCATACCCATACAGTTTTTGTACACAAATTATTTTGGAAATTATTAGCTGTGTCACCAAGTTTGCAGTTGCTTTTCTTTATAAATATAATTAATGGGGAAAAAAATGTAGTTTCAAATCAAGGTACTAAGAATCGCTGTATATGCCTCTTGGTTTATAATAAATAGTCAATAGCGTCATGAACTACAGCTAGAATCAATGAACACATCAAAAAACGTTTTACAAAATTCCATACCCAGTTACGAGCTGTTTAAGGTTCAGTCGCTTGCGACGGAGGAAATCCAACTTCATCTTGAAGATTGAAGCTCAGACTGATGCAAGACATTGTGCTTTAAGTTCTGTATTCATTTTTCTCAGTCCGTTCTTTAATTTACTACTTCTATAAATGTTCGGTTTTGTTTATTTGTTAATTTTGGTTTTTATTTATGCTTAAATTACAAATTTATTATTATTATTTCTTAGATATATATTTTTTTTTTCATAAATTATTCGATAACTAAAACGTTTTAAATTTTTGGGGGTGTCTTTTTAGCACGATATTAAACCCCCGCTTCCTGGATCTTCTCAAAGAGAACCGTAATTAACATTTAATTAGAGAACTTGGCCTAAGAGAACTTTCTCATTACACACGAATTAATCAGCCCATTGGTTAGATTTAGGGTAAAATACCTTTCCATTACCACCTTGCATTCATACCAGTCCTCAAACGGCTTTTCTCTCAGGGACGAACTGACTTTATTGACAGGTGATGCTTCTATACTATTTGCCTAACAACAAACCTTCGAACTTCATCTCCCAAATCGAAAACTGTTTGAAACAAGGGATCATTCGCTTTTACTAAATATTGGAAAAGAGGCAAGTGATAAAGAGGAGCCTCTTATTGACTATTGAAAAGATCCAAACTTCTGTACCGTCACTGCGTATGCAACACGGCGGTTATTCGCTGGTAAACCTCCAATGGCTTTTACGCCTCAGCAAAGTATGACGTCAATTTCTTCCAACAGATAAGTCAATTTAGGAGGACGGAATAGCATGAAAAAAAAGGCCTAGAAAAAAACAACAACATAAAACAAGAAAATTTATAAAAAAAAATAAACGGTCCGGGTGAGTTCAAATAATGATTAAAATATTTATATTGAGCCAATGTGTCACCCCTCGTTGCAGGGCTAAAAAAGATACACACACTTAAATGATGTAAACAAGTAAAAAAGTAGATGAAAAATTAAAAGGGTATAACATGAAAACGGAATTAATAACAGATAAAAAGAATAAATATTAAAAAAATTACAAAGTAAGAGATGGAAAAGATAAAATCAAGAATAAACGAAGAAATGAACGAGACAGAGAACGTACCTTTCAGACAAAAGTCAGAGCAAAAGTGAACCGTTTTGACAGGATGTATTGGGAAGAGAGGGGATTGGCAGTTAAAGTACGTTACATTTGAAAATCATTTTAAAGTAAACAGTATAGGAAATTAAAGAAAATATTAAAATTAGGTAAACATTAAATGATAATATGCATAATATGGAAGGAAGAAATTATACAAAAAAAAACTTTAAGTGTTTGTATCTTTTTTAGCCATTATGATGCCTAGCAACGTGGGTCGAAACGTTGGCTAAATATAAATAGTTTAAACAGTATTTGAGTTTTTATTTGACCGTACCCGGACTATCTTTCATTTATTATCATTATTACACATCATCAATCATCGATTTTCCAGCAAGGAAATTTATGTATTAATACTTTAGTTATGTATTAAAATATGTTATAGTGTATATGCTAGCACATATATAAGGTAGATAAAGGTTTTCTATATTCTAAAATTCCCTTAATATTTTGGATTGGACTGGATCCACGGGAATCGAAACCAAAATAAAAACAGTCCATTCATAATAATCCAACAAAAATGAGAAAAAAAAGACAAAATACCATCCGAGGCCATTTTAAACGATGCCCACTAAGAATTTAGGCAAAAATAAATTTGTTTTTTTAATACATCTTTATAGAGTCTAAACTATAATAATAATATGATGACGATGGGTTGTTTGACGGAAAGCAAAGAATATGTTGTGACTGAAAACCCCCTCCCTTCCTCTTACCCGTTTCCCTATTAGCACTAGTTAAAGTACCATTACATCAGACTTTGAGCTATTATTTCTTTATGTTTGAAAGTTATCGAAACAATATAAATCGATATTGACATCCCTTTGTTACATAACCTACCAATTTGTAACACTTGCAATCAACAACCTTTCCATTAATTTCCTTTCTTCTAATACAATAACTTCATATATAAGGTTTATAGATTGCTAAATAAATCTTACTAACAGGCATATTTAAGTTAGAAATTGTGTTTTCCATCTAGAAATTCATTCACGATACAAGGAAATAAATGTTTCCATCGATTAAGTATGATAATTAATAATCGGTACAAGAACTAATGGTTTAAACATTAGCATAGACTCTACAGTGAAGGAAGGTACAGCAAAACAGGAATCGAATAAAATAACCATCTAAGGAGACTGATGGAACGAGGTAGAACCTTGGCATAAATAGCTCAGCTATCTGGGTCTCTTGCACAGTTTTGTAATTTTCCTTATTCCGCGGTTGTACGAACTATCCTCTTGTTGGATCAGTAAGGCCAGTGAAAAGATTTATTTTTTAAATAAAAAAAAGAATTTTCGTGAAGATTATGTATGAGTGTAAAAAATGTATTAGTACCATAACAACTAATAAATATAACCACTATATTTATAACTTTATTCCGTTCATTTTCAAGGCGAGAAAGACTAGCTGAAAATATCTTATAATGCATTTCTTTAATAACTAGCTAATTAAGACTATAAAAAATGGCGAAAATCAATACCTGCAAAGTTTTTTTTATCATTTATAATTTATAATAACTTATTTATTGATATTTACAACTGTATACACATATATACAACAAGTAAATTTGCTGTAGGTGACAACCATTAGTTCTTGTACCGATTATTAATTATCATACTTAATCGATGGAAACATTTATTTCCTTGTATCGTGAATGAATTTCTAGATGGAAAACACAATTTCTAACTTAAATAGTAATTGATAATTAATAGTATTAATTAATATATAATTAATAGTAATAATTAAATTAGTAAGATTTATTTAGCAATCTATAAACTTAATATATGAAGTTATTGTATTAGATGTAACATGATAAAAACATGTGGAGAATCTACCCGCTGATAGAACTCCAAAAACATTTCTAGAGAAGAAGATCTCCTTTTCCAACGCCTAGGAGGATTATTAGATAATGAAGGAGAAGCCAGGTTAGAAACAAGTGGATTTGGGTGGATGAGAAGTTTATTATGGAAGGAACGGTATCTGGTTCTGGCCAAATCGGCAACATATGGAATATTGAGGTCCTGATGGATGACTTGATTTGTGACAAAGTAAGGAGCATTAAGGATTTTACGAAGGATTTTACCTACAAAGTTGAATTATAAAATTCGATATTTGGAGTTTAATGTAAAGGCATAATAATTTTTTTACAATCAGAGATTATTCTCTGTTCTATTAAAATTTTATACAAAGAGTGATTTCAGAAATAGTAATCCTCAGACGTATCTGGACCTACGGACTTGGGAACAGCAAAACCTTAAAACATCAAACGTATCCAATCCTTTCAATCCAAAATCCTTAGAACCATTGTAAATGCACCATACTACGTTCCGAACAAAACACTACACCATGACCTTCATATTCCTTTGTCCTTGACCTCATACCAACAAAATTCTCAGAATTCCATTTAAACCTTTCTTATCATGTTTTGGTTCAATCCTTATCCAGTTCCACCTATACCTACAATCCCCCTCGAAGGTGGAAATGGCAGTGGCCAAGAGACTTTTTGTAAAGTAAAATTGACAATTGGAGTTCTGGCAATGGCTAGATGCCTCCTTCATGTAGAGTGTTTGAGACTTTAGCGCACTTAGCCTTCTCTACTGACCCTTTTGGGGGGTCTGTATTAAATCTTACATGGAATTCGTCTGAGATAATTCTGTGAGATTCTGGATTAGATAATTATATATAATGATTTATCATAGGTAAAAAAAATAGGTACAGTATATGAAATTATTTAATGAGACAGTGATGTTATTTAAATTATATTTTTCTCTCTTTTGCTAATTTTTATTTTATTTACATTATATAATTTTGTAGAAAGTTTTTATTTATATTAAAATAGGTATTATAATAGTATAATAACATATGTAAATATTTTTACTGAGTTTTTCTTATCTTTATTTTCTTTATCTATGTTCTGATCGTACGTGAAAAAAAAAATGATAATAAATATTAAGTAATGATATAATAACTGATTATCTAGGAAATAAATTCAACTAATACAATAGTAAAAAAAAAATCAAATATTTTATTCCAGTGAAGAAGATCCATATAAATTATTTGTATGTAGGTAGTGTTATTAAGTTATTTCAGGTATTTTTAACAGCAATATTTGATAAATAGAGAATTTCTTCCTGTTTTTTACAAAGACATTTAAACGTATTTAAACCGCCTTCAATTAAAAATTCTATCAAATATTTTACATTTTAATAATATATTACAATAATTTCAATTTAAAACTTAATTTTCGTATAAAATATTAGATAATATTCAACTCCACAAAGCTTCGTTGATATTTCTGACAAGCTCAACCGCGTGAGTATAAATATATTCCGAAAGCCGAACAAAATAATTAATCAATTTGGGATTAACTAATTAAAGCTAGAATCAATTTACAGATACCACAAGATGACAAAGTCATATTTTCAAGATTATAGGGTAACTTTGATAATGAATAATGAAGCCGAGAACTTTACAACAAATAACTTATAAACTTTGGTGTTTGTTTAATCAACCTTTGACATCGCCCTAGTTCTGGTAAGGAAATTTCGGGCTGATTTCACTAGTGCTTTCGGCTCACTATACAAATTTATTAATTAATTATTCCTATAAAATAAACAAAATCACCTATTTAGTTATTTAAAGTACTTATATTTAATTAAAGAATCGTTTTTCTAAATCACGATTCGGATTTTAGTAATAATAGTAAATAATAATTACATCAATTAAAATTTACTGTTCAATAATATATACACCGTTCATTAAAATTTATTTACCAAGTTTATATTAAATTATTAGAACTGGTTTCGTTGAAAAAATTTGTAAGATTAAAAAGTGGTACTAGCTAAGCTAGGCAATTCACAAGCACTCACAGAACAAAGACTTGGCTGATTAATGCTTCCCCATACTGTATATACAGTATATAGGTACTGTATGTATAGTACGTTTATGCATTATATATATATATATATATATATATATATAATGGTTTAAACATTAGCATAGACTCTACAGTGAAGGAAGGTACAGCAAAACAGGAATCGAATAAAATAACCATCTAAGGAGACTGATGGAACGAGGTAGAACCTTGGCATAAATAGCTCAGCTATCTGGGTCTCTTGCACAGTTTTGTAATTTTCCTTATTCCGCGGTTGTACGAACTATCCTCTTGTTGGATCAGTAAGGCCAGTGAAAAGATTTATTTTTTAAATAAAAAAAAGAATTTTCGTGAAGATTATGTATGAGTGTAAAAAATGTATTAGTACCATAACAACTAATAAATATAACCACTATATTTATAACTTTATTCCGTTCATTTTCAAGGCGAGAAAGACTAGCTGAAAATATCTTATAATGCATTTCTTTAATAACTAGCTAATTAAGACTATAAAAAATGGCGAAAATCAATACCTGCAAAGTTTTTTTTATCATTTATAATTTATAATAACTTATTTATTGATATTTACAACTGTATACACATATATACAACAAGTAAATTTGCTGTAGGTGACAACCATTAGTTCTTGTACCGATTATTAATTATCATACTTAATCGATGGAAACATTTATTTCCTTGTATCGTGAATGAATTTCTAGATGGAAAACACAATTTCTAACTTAAATAGTAATTGATAATTAATAGTATTAATTAATATATAATTAATAGTAATAATTAAATTAGTAAGATTTATTTAGCAATCTATAAACTTAATATATG
>NW_027106342.1:279922-286702 GCF_000696795.3 Halyomorpha halys | reverse complement strand
TGTGTGTGTGTGAAAAAGTAGAAACAACAAATAAATAACAACATTAGCATAATTTTTTATGAATGCCTTGTATATTAAAATCAAGGAGCATTGAGAATTCTAGATTCTCACCCCGGACATGTTTTGCTGAAAGCAATGCATTTGGTATTCCACAAGGAATAAACAGAGTATTCTTCTCTAATCCTCCTAGTTCGAATCCTGCTGTATTAATGGCTTAGGAGCTTTAGCTTAAAAATAGACTAGTATAATTAAAAATAATGTATTTATTTTATAATTTTCATTATATTTTGATCCTGTCTAATCCGGAGCAACAAGTCATTGCCTTAGATTAAAAAAAAAAGAAATGATTCATGTTAAAAAAATTCCATATTTAAAACATTTTAGTTGTTATGGATTATGGAAAAAAAATATTTTTTTTAAAATAAAATCTGCACCATTATTACATTCAGTCATTTCAGTTATTTCTTCATTGTGAATGAATCATTTCAACTTATTCGTGTATAATAATTATTAGGATTTTCGAAGAATAAAGCCAACAAAAAAAGGGGAGGGGATGTTCTTAAGTATTGAGTATTTTTACGAATCGGATCACGGAATCTTAAGAAAAAATTTATAAAAATATATGACTTACTGAACGGATAAATAGTGAAGAACTCCTAATCAGTAGTGATAACCAAAAAGTGTCTGTAACGTCTAATAAAAAATAAATAAATAACTTTTTTACATTACCACAATTTATATAATTAAAAAAACAAGAGTCACATTCATAACATATAAAAAAATAATAATAATTTCATAAGAACTATTCTCAAACAACAGCCGATTTTCCAGCTTGATAAAAATGATTATTAAAGATACATTCATATTAAATATGATACAATCTCAGATCTCAGTTAAAAGATGTATAAAAAAGTTTTGTTTTTTTTATTGTGCGAGAAAAGGCTTTTTGTTATTTCAAAATATTTTCTCGACAAAATATTATGGTCTTGGAGAAAGAAAACCTCTAACTAAAGGCAGAAATAGAAAAAGTTTTGTGACTTCTTGGATTTTGAAATGATTTGACAACCCTCTAAGTTCTAAACGTGACGTTGGCCACCGCTTTCATATCAGTTCATTATTACAAAATACGACCAGAAAGGAAAAATTAAAGATGAGTACATTTCGAACATTTTCGTGGCCAGATTTATTAAATGTCTTTTTGTTTAAAACAAATTGAGCATTTTATTATGATTAATTATCACTAATCTTATAAAATAAGATCTTAAAATTAATAATTAAACATTAATTCAGTATTGGCTGATTTTCTGAAGTTCCTTTGCTTTTAATAACTTCATCGGCTTATTTTTGGCCTCGAAAATGGGTGCAAAAATTACAAATCAAAATTTTATTAGCAGTGCTTGAGTTAGTGTTGCTTAATAGTGTTTTTTAGGTTTAGCTAAGAATCTTTAGAAAGTTTTCCTTTTTTTAGTTTTGAAGATTCATTTTGATAATTGGTACCCAAATGTTGCCCTTTGTTATGTACTTGTAATTTCTATCAATAGAGTTTTTTTTAGATGAAGTTAAAGCCTAGAAACCAATCATGGAACGAAATCCCTAATCAGCAGATGAATTCCAAGAAAGAAGAGAGAAAGAAATAGGAAGGTGATCGCAAAGGGAGAAGGCCACTACATCAATTGGAGCAAGCAATCAACTGGGACACAACATGCGTCATTCACTCAACAACCCATCTTCGCTTTTCCGAGTGAATTCACCTTCCAGATCGCTGGGAAAATGCCCTTTTCAAATCAAGTTATTGTCTTTACAAAATCGAAGCTCATTTTTCCACTTAGCGTTAAATGCTTTGTCTTATAATTTCTTACACTGAATTCATCATTATTAAAATAAACAAATATCCTCGGTAAGAATTAAGGAACTGTGCTTCATTTCTTAAATCAAGCCCATTATCGTTATTATTATCATATTTAAACAAGACTCAGGAATTGGCAGAGTATTTTTTTTATAATTTATTTATTATTATTTACAATAGTATAAAAATATACAACAAGTAAATTTGCTGTAGGACAAAGACATAGTGACATGATACACACATGTGGAGAATCTAACCATTGATAGAACTCTAATAACATTTCTAGAGGTGAAGATCTCGAGGCCATCTTCTTTTTACACGCCTAGGAGGATTATTAGGTAATGAAGGAGAAATCAGGTTAGAAACAAGAGGATTTGGGTGGTTGGGAAGTTTATCATGGAAGGATTGGTATCTGGTTCTGGCCAAATCGGCAGCATATGGGACATTGAGGTCCTGATAAGTGACTTGATACGTGACAAAGTAAGGAGAATTAAGGATTTTGGACTGTAAGGATTGGATTCGGGAGAAATTTGATGGTTTAGTGGAGCCCCAAAGCTCAACTCCCTATGTCCAGTTAGGCCTTATAATAATCATGTAGATCAGTCTTTTGTAATGGATTGGCAGTTTAGACCTTTTGTCGAGTAAATGTTGTAATAGTCGGAATCAATGAGCAGTCTCCTGTCTTTTCAGTCTGGTATGAGAATTCCATGGCAGTCGTTTGTCCAGATGTAGTCCTAAGTAACGGATGGCAGAGGATTTTAAAAAAACGGAAACAGTTTTGTTTTCCAGCGCCACTCTCTATTCAATTTTTAAATGACTTGAAATAGATTTAAAAAACTGATGGCGGCTAATTTTCGGATTAACATTGGAGGTAGAATCGATATTTAGGTAGCAGATCACACAAGAACAATTACCAGAAAAGACTGGGCTTCCTGTTTGGAGGTGCTCAATGCTCATGTGCAGCGATGTTGATAGTCACACAACCTTTTCCCCGCTCAAGTCTTAGAAACGCTATTTCTTATATCGCCATAGTTAATAACAGCAACTTATATCGAAGTTTTCTTTATTAAAATAATAAACATTAAATACATGTACACATATCACTAATATTATTTTGACGACCTTTTATCATTTTAATTTTAATTTTTACTTCCGTTCGGTTCAATACTTTGTGGTAGAAAATGAGGAAAAGACTTTAATTCATAACCATTGCTCAAATACCTGAAAATAACAATTTTCAATAGATTATCTAGAATTAGCAGAACAAAATGAGCAGAATAATTCCACAATTGCTGGCTTTAAAATCTTGTTATTTAGATTAAAATGTAATAATAGCCTCCAATCCCCTGTTAAATTGAACAGTTTTAATTAAAAAGGTTTGTTAACGATTAACCGTTATTCGTTACCTAATGGACTGAACTAATTTTTTAATGGAAAGATTTAAGCAAACCTGTTCTGAAAATATCACAATTTTGTACCTTAAATAAAACTCTCTCCATTTATTTATTTATAATCTCTTTCATGCATTTGGTTGGTACGGACAGAAGATAAATATATCCGAGTAATATAACAGTTCAAAAATATTTAATATTTTTGTTTTAGCACGTTTAGTCAAAAAAAGATTGAATAATAAAGATAATTTTTTTTTTTTTTTTTTTTAGATATTTAAAGTAATTATCATTCTCCATTTTATTGGAGATACAGGGAGCTTAAATGAACAGAAACTACTTTTAAATATACAGGGTGTCACAATATACATATACAATTTTTGGAATTTTGATTTGATTTTTTTTAATTATAGGAATAGCATGTGGTCTATTTTTCGAGAGTATAATTAATCTTATTTAAGTTGTTCTCCAATGCACCAAACTCAGGAATTTCCAAGGTAAGGAAGTACTTTTGTTAACGGATTCTATTTGGAAATGAAACTATAAGAAGAATTCATATCGGGAGTTAATTAGATTCGACGCGTCCTGCTGGCGTAAAGCATTTTTTACGGTTCTTAAAAATTTGTATGAAAATCGAAGAAACAAAATATTTCAGAAAACCTTAAGAACTTGACATCATAATTTGATTTTCTTCGATTGGCAGAGATGATTAAAATGGTTGCAATTATGATGATGCCACAATAAATAAAATCATCAATTTAGCGAAACAACGAATTTTCTTAGCATTTGAACATGATGTTATGATACTACAAAAGTCAAAATTGTAAATAAAAAATAAATATAATATAATAAAAAATAAACAATATAATATAAAATAATATAATAAAAAATAAACGAAAATAAAAATTGCAGAGATTCAGTAGGGGGGGATGAATAGGTATAGTGTGATACCTATATACATATATTGAAATACTGAACAATATAAATTTTCAAAATCTTTTACTTGTGAGATCTAAAAGAATAAATAAATAAATGGGTAAATTCCATGGAGAAGAATTACTATTATAATATAACCGCCCCCCCCCCTCCAATATGAAAATATCCAACCAAAATTGTTCGTAAGAAATGAGTCCTTTTTTGGGATTGACAGTAAATTTATGAGTTGGGCCGTCCGTAGATCAGGTGATTAGGCACAAGTTTGAATCAGAGATCTTCTGGCGGTGCCTAGGACTCTAATGGGAGTCTTGGGCCAATGAAAAAAACATGTATGAGTTGATATTTACTATTATATATTATAACAGTAAATTTAGTAATTTTATATTACTATATAAAGATGGGATTATTTAAGTACATTATCCTGTATTCACTTATTAAATTTGTGTAATTCTTATCATTTCTTTAAATTTAATCGTTTTAAATCACTCAATAAATTCTTGGAATACAGTTCTTAAACGTAAAAGAACCCTTTAAATGAATTGAAAGATTATTGTCATCTATAGTAATGTCATTGGTTGTACATATAGGAAAGAGCTGATATTGCAGCAGACTCGACGGATTCAGTCACTAGTGAATCAGCAGTAACTTGAGTAGCTATGACCTTAGCGAATTATTGTAATTGGTCTTCGACTAGAGTTTTTCATTTTTATTCTTTAATTTTCATCAATAAAATATGTTGGTTTATTTTACGGTCCAACTTATTATTTTATTGTATTACCTTCATCATATGACTGTTAAAATGTAAAAAAAGGTGAGTAAAAAGATAGGGCTCCTAACTTTTTACTCACTTTCTTTTTCTTCTATTTACTCCCTCACCATTACAGTTACTTGTAGTCAGTTACCAATCAGCCACAGTAGTGCACTACAGTGTAATCTAGATTACTAAAACACAAACATTAATGGTCTGCGCTGGTTAGTTATAGGTGCAAAATGAAGTGAATGAACACACAAATCTATTTTTATTTATATGAGCAGAAGATACTTGGCGGTGTGGTTAAAATATAACAGAAATAAGCTGAAATAACTTATTTAATAGTGCCAAATTTCGGCAAGAATTTCCTGCCTTCACCAGGGCTAAGAATAAAGAAAACAACCAATGAATACAAAATTTTTTTTAAATTATTTATTTCTTGTAATTTACAACTGTACAAAATAATACAATAGGTAAATATGCAGTATGTTTCATATACACTTGAAAGTCTTGGGAAGGAACCACCCATTGGAGGTACTTCAAACATTAATTTAAATTAGAAGGTCCCGTGGCCATATTCTTTTCAGACGCCTCGGGGGATTATCAGGGATTGTTAAGGATGAAAGATTAAGAATTGATGGGTTAGGGTGGTTAAGTTTGGAATAAAAAGAGGCATATCAGTTTTGGGTCAAATCTGCAACGAATGGGATGTTAAGGTCTTTATGAATGAGTTTATTATTATTATGAGTGACGTAATAAGGAGCATCAAGGATTTTACGTAGGATTTTGGATTGTAACGATTGGATGCGGGAAGAATTTGATGGTTTGGTGGAGCCCCAGAGACATTTCCATATGTCCAAATTAGTCTGATTATTGTAGTGTATACAATTTTTTGTAGTGACTGGGAAGTTTAGAGCGTTTGTCAAGTAAGTGTTGTAGCAATCGGAATCAACGAGCAGTTTCTTGTCGTTTCAGTCTTGTGTGTGGATTCCAAGTAAATCTCTTGTCAAGATGGAGTCCTAAGTATTGAATCAAAAATACAAAAATTAAAAAAGAAAATATAAACAGAATGACATAGATGTGTACCGCATCTCTTGCTCCAACCCTAATTGTAATTCTGCTTACATCGGTGAAACCAAAAACCTCATAAAAGACCTTATCAAACTAGAAAATTATTCTTTTTTCTCACATAATCATTCTGCCTCAAAACTTTCGGAACATTCTCTTTCTTTAAATAATTACTTCGATTTTGAAAAATCGTCTATACTAGCTACAGTTTGAAATTGTGACAAAAGGCTCATCTCTGAAAGCTTCTATATCCAATTAGAGCCTCCTTCCGTCAGTTTAAAAACCAACCACTTATCGTTAATTTATTAAAAATGTATTTTTTTTTTCTCACCCACTTTGTAAAGTATTGTTTCACTTTGTAAATTATTTCTAAAACATTTGTCGTCACTCTTATACGTTTCCTCTTTTTAACAGTTTTAAATATCCTAATATATATAACTCATTGCCATCTTCCTGTAGTTTCGTCATCCTTGTAACGTGTTTTTTAGCATTTTCTAAAACTATTTGTCGTCACCCTCTTACATGATTTCCTTTTATAAATATCTTTTAATTTGATATTTAACATTATAATTCTAATTAAATGTTTTCATCTTTATCCACTTGTAACGTTTCCTCCAATACACATCTATGTCATTCTGTTTATATTTTAATTTTTAATTCTTGTATTCATTGGTTATTTCTTGTTCTTTATTCTTAGCCCTGACGAAGGCTGGAAATTCTAGCCGAAACGTTGGCACTATTAAATAAGTTATTTCAACTTATTTGTGTTATATTTTGACCGCATCCCCCCC
>NW_027106342.1:265860-279767 GCF_000696795.3 Halyomorpha halys | reverse complement strand
ATATATATATATTAACAATAATAATAATAATGAAGGCCTAACGAACCCGAAGGATTGAAGCCGATACCAACCACTAAACGCTCTCAACTACATCCTTCCAGTGACGCCTCTCCAAACCAAACTACTAAATATGTTTTAACGCAATCCCCCCATCTACATTTCGGTCTTAGTGTTTATTAACATTTTATATGTATATATGTATATTGATTATAACCGTATAATTATGATGAGGAGCATTTGTTCAGCCTGTGACGTCATTTGCAGATGCCTCTTGCAAGGAATGTTAATGGGTGAAACGTTAATATAAATCATTCATTAAACAATTAAAAGTAACGTGAGATAGTATGGAATGCTGGTCAATGCGGCACGATGCGGAGGGCGATACAGTTCATAGATTATCGGCATTTGGCAACGTTGATGGCCTAATTCCAGCCGCTTCCCTGTTTTTTCCTTCAGTTTTTCTGTCATTCTTCGAGGATCGAATTTAGCGTTTGGACTAAGAAACGTCTTTAGAACGCCCGTTGCTGGTCCGGGTCAGATGGTAGCAGATAATTCGACAGCCTCAGAACACCGGGCTGGATATCTCCACCCTGCATCTTCCTTAATTGGATTTATTTCGATAACGTGATAAACTGTACAAAACTGCAGTCGCGACCGTTAGGAGTGAAGAAGGCAAACAATCTATATAATAAAACTGAACTGTAACCGCTCACTCCTTCACTTATTGGTAACGGAATCTCAAAAACAACAATACCAACGAGAATGAATTTTTTAATGGTTCTGTTTATGATAGATAGAGAGAAAACACTTTATTACAAATTTTGTGCAGGCCAACTTCATTGGGTTACCTTATACACAGCATACTTATGACTAGTGAAATACAATTTTTTTTTCTAATCCTATTTATATAAATAGTCACGGCATATTTTTTTTAAATTGTTACATATGAAAATTTCTGGATTATGTACTAAAGTTATACATAATTTATTTTTTCCCTTTTATTATTTATTATTGCTTCCGTTACACATGAAATTTTTTTTTAGCTTTTTATCGTTCTTTAAATTTGTTTAATCATTCCATTATTTCAATTCTACAAATTCTCTCTTTTTTTTCCATTACACATAAAAGTATAAAAATTTCAAATATAGTAAACAAATATATATATACATACATAAAACCCAGCATGGTCATCCCCATTTATGATCTATTAATATTGAGAAAAAAAATTATATACATATTTAAAAAAATTAGAACTCTTAGTAAACATTATTTATAAAACCTAAAAAATATATATACTTTTTTCTAAAACTAGAAGATTTTAGTCATTTATTTTAAATATAAGTAAAGTCCTGCTCGAAAAAAATTAATAATAAAATATTTAGACAGAAGAACGAAAACAATGTTTATTATTTTACGTTGATAATCACTGATTGCCATTAATAATATAATGTATCCGGAAAGATTAATCCCTGATATAAGTGGATGATTAACTGTTAATATGAAATACTACTGATGGACAACATAATATACAGTCCTAAACGTCGACATAAATACATAAACTAGAATTTTATTCCTTGTAATGAAATAACAATAAATTTATGTAAATAGTTACCTAATTCACAAGTAATTTTTTTTTAATCTATTCTAAATTTTTATAATGCAATATAATCATATCAGTATATTTAACAATATACTGATATGATTATATTGCATTATTTTTTTGCTTTTGTGAATTATGCCTTATTTATGCATAATTCACAAAAGCAAAAAAATAATGCAATATAATCATATCTTTTAATATTTATTTTTATAAGTTTTTCTTTCAGGTTTTTCCTATATCCATTACATAATTAAAATAGTTAAAAAAAATCATTTTATAAAAGATTGCTAATTGATAGATAACCTCTCTATCTGAGCTATGTGCTGATAACAACTGGGCTATATTTTAAATCTCCAACCATTGCATCTATTTTGTTTTGCCATGTCTTGCTACAATATCTATCACAAATTTAATTTAAATTGTTGATTGTAATAATCTACTCTTCGTTTAATTATAAGAAAGAGAAAACAAATAGTGGGATTAACAAAAAAAAATTAATAAGCTATAGAAAGAAAAAAAAATCATGAAAAAGAAAACAAAAAAGATAAAAGAACTAAAGAGATGAAACAAAAAATATTCTATTATTATCTATTGTTACTCAGTATTGTAAGACCAGATAAATTATTTGATTAGATTAGAATAAATATGCTGTATAGCTAAGAACCCAATGAAGTTGGGCAGTCTTTGTTGTTTTGAATAAAGTTTTTCCCCTCACATTAACTGTATATTGTAACACATATTTAATTTAAAATTTAAAACTCATTTAATATTTTTGGTTAATTATATTTAGTTTTAAAAAAAATATTGATTAACATTAAATCGAACATTTTTTTTTTATCAATCTTCAGCATTCTAAATAAATCAATTTGTAAAATTATAGAAATTATTTCATAAACAATTTTACGGTACCTACGTCACAAATTTTCATTGAAATACACCATGGGCCAAATTGAGTTGTTTGCTGCAATTGGATTTGGTAGAAACAATTACGTATCGCATGGTGACTTTCAGTTCATTCCATTATGTAAATGTTTTATTGTAGTTTAATTTTCAAGATTAAAAAAATCTGAAATGATTATAAAACATGTACGTAAAGGAAAACTATACTTTTCAGAAATTAATAATTTAATATTTATTTACTAAATCCATTTTAAAATAATAAATAATTCCAGTGTGTTGATAGTTTGGAACAAGTTTTCACTTGTTCACTGTTTTTTTTTTGTTTTTTTTTAATAAAATCAATTTTGAATAAAATTATTTACCTTCAACATTACATTTTGAACTAAACGTTTTCATTACCATGTTACATTTAATCTAGTATCAGTTACGTTTTATGTGAGTGTATAATTTAATCAAATATAATATGAAGTTCATAATACTACAATATGCATATTGTTAGATTTCTATTTATTGTTATTTATTTATCTTCACTAAGCACCGCTATGTATAAACAGTAATGTATGATAATACATCAGTAAAAGATATATAGTTAAATAATATTATTGGAAGAAAGGAACGTTTGTTGCAATAATATAAATATTTGTATATTGTAACTTATGTAAGACATGTAAATAGTTTTTACATTGGATCTAAAGCCAAATAATATATGAAAATATATCTCTGATGCATATTAATTACTGATGAATACAAAATAGTTTACAAATAAAAATGTGTTTTTGAAGAGACTACTATATATTACCTCATTATATATGTATACATAACTGACAAAAATACAAGTAAAATTATGACCCAAAACAAAAATCATTTTCTTGAAGAAATCGCTCTGTTAAATATTAAATACTGATTATAATTATTTTATTGAATTTGGAGCTAAATAGTAACATAAATTTCTTACATTTTAGAATAGTGCATTTTAAAAGATTAATTCTAATAAACTTTTAGCAAAAATTTGTACTAAGTTAGATAAGACATTTTCTATTCAATTACCGCTTGTAGTTACTGCTTCGCCTCGCTTATCTGGAGTAGTGGCAAGGAGCCCCACAAACTGACTTATCTGCTTAACGAAGCGACCATGTTTACAGGAGTTTGTTTACAAACTGTTTGAAATTCACCAGCTATGCTCTTGTCCTAAGCATGAAATTATTTCAGCTCATGTTAACATGCAAATCATGATTGACTCTTCCTACTAGTTTAGAGTGCATATGAATTTTTACTTTCATCTAGCTATATATATGAAACATATAGTAAGAAGTAGAAGTATGGCGATTGTAAAAAAAAATTGAATCCAAGACTTTAACAGACTTTTTTTTTTGCAAAATTTAAGCAACGCGTCAAAGGAGAGTTAATTTTTTTTTATAATAGTTATTATTGAACAATAATATTACAAGCTGCTAAGATCGAGGAAAATATGAATTAGCCTTTTAAGTATTCATTCGTATCATACCTACATACCTAACTAAACTTTTAAAAAAATTAAGTAATAGCATTAATAGTAAAAAAATATACATAAATAAACATGAAATCTATAAAAAAAAAGTAAAAGATTGATACAATTAAAACATTAAATTATGAAAGAATAATTTATACACAATATAAATAAAATTATATTTAGGTAAAAATAAATAAATACATTTGAAACACATTCCCACCTAAATGCATTTAAAATTATTTTTTTAATTGTGTTTTTTGACCTGCTAAATTATAAAAATAATATATTTCTAAAAGTATTTAAGACACTATAATAAGATATTATATGATTAATTTGTATGACAAATAGAAAATATATATAACTATAGGCTTCATGATGATTTTGTGGCATTAATTGGCTCTTAATAATTGAATTAAAATGTAATTATTACATACAATTAATCTCCCAACCCGAAGATCTTATTTCTCTCGCCTAACCGGAACATGGGAATTGTATACAAGAGGGGTGGCCAAATTTTAAGTATATAAGATCTACATTTTATCTTAAAAGTGTGTTGTGATCGACTTGTTGTCATAGACGTAGTCGAAGGGGCGTGAAATGCATACTATGTCTATACACTGTTTCAGTATAAGGTGCATTCCAGCAAGGTATAGGTAGATAAGTAAAATAAGTGTTCAATACATTTTTTATTTTTCAAATCACTTAATAAGTTTTGGAGATATAGGCACATGAAGAAATTCCAGGCCCAACTTTTGATAGCAGTATTCCGTACATGCGGTACCTAAAAACTTCGATATTCCGACACTTGATCAAGAAAGATTTTAACTAACTTAAATGAAATGAATTTTTTTTTATCAACTTCAATGTATAAGTTGTTGTATTATTTGTTCGTAAATATGAAAAAAAAAAATGCACAATAAGACTGATAATTTAATATCAATATTTCATTTTCGGCTTTTTTTTGGGCCAGGAAAATTTATAATGAAATATATCATAATATGACTTAATTTTTGCTAATCTATCTCGCTGAGTACACCTTTTACTGAAGTATAGATATATGGCTTATCTACGTACTTACGTACCTACGTAAAAACTACAGTAATTATTTATTATTAAAATATATTGTCGTAGACGGGTGATCACAGTGTCAGGCTGTCAGAATTCTTGGAATTTATGACTTTTGCAAATTTAGAATGCATTAAATATTACTAGAAAGTTTTTTTTCTACAGTCGTTTAAAGTTCATGGTACACGGAATTTCACACCAGACATTGCGAGCAATCTAGTACAAGAGCCCAAGAAGAGAAAATAGGCAGTTATTTTACCCCGATTTTTGATTACTTAATTGAAAACTAGGTATAATTACTAGTCAAAATTGATGAGTCCAACAAGTGTAAGTAGGTGGAATAAAAAATAGTGCCTGCTTCAAAAGGTTAAACACAATTAATTTTTTATTCGGAGCTCTATATCTTTACAACTACCAACACTAATAAAAAAATCTTTGTATTTGTATTTGTATTGAAGGTATGTTATATTATATAGTGAATAATGATGGTTGTAAATGTTTAAAAATGAAGATATAATATAAGCTGTTGAATATTTAGATGTCCTTGAAGATGGCTGGAATGGCCGAAACGTTGGACTAGTAAGAAATAAAGTGTTGAGACAGAATTGGATACAATTTTTGGTTTTATTTAATAAAAAAATCTAATTTAAAGTAGTGTAAATTTGCTAAAAGCCTAAACAAATCAATTTATTTTAGCTAATATCATGAAAACTATTATTCCTACGAAGGTAATGGCCATAAACTACTTTATAGTACATTAAACTAGCTTTAATTTGATTGCTAATAGACATCTGTACGTCACATAGTTTCTGAGATGTAGATTTCTCAAAATGAATTAACTAACTACTGATATTTCAGTACATTTTTATGAAATATTGCTTTTTAAAAGGCTATATCTCGAGAACAATTGGACGTAAATAGCTCTATTAGGGCTAATATTTCAGAAAATTTACTCTTCTTTAAATGATGTTCTTTTAGATTCTCTAGTGTTGTTAGTAGTTTTTAAGATATAGAGCTCCGAATAAAAAATTAATGTTTTTTTAAGGTTTTGAAACAGTCGCCATTTTGTATTCCCCCTACCTATACTTGGCAGACTCATCAGTTTTGACTAGTAATTGTATATAGTTTTCATTAAAGTAATGAAAAATTGGGGTGAGATAACTGTCTTTTTTTCTTTTTTGTTTCTTGTACTAATCAACGATCGACTTTAAAAACCGTCGGAATTTCACCGATTTTTATTTCGCTCTTTTTTAAAAATTTATTTTTATAAGTTATGTTCAATTACCATTTTCATTTATTATTCTGTTGTTTGTTATAGTTTAATGATAAATTTTGATTAAATAGAAAATCGGGGTCAAAATGGTGCTAACAGTTACTTTAAGTCTTCATAAACACTTGTTTTAACAATTATTGTTTTTTTATTTTTCAAAAATCAAAAAGTTAATCTTTTATAAATAGTTAATATTTTATAAATAATTTATTACAGTTTTCCCGACCCTGTGGATTAATAAATTATTTATTATTACTGGTGGTGTAATTTATAGAACATTCTAGATTTTATCTGAAATGAAAAGAGATAAAATAGTGCTCAAAAAATAGGACTATTGAAAACAAAAACATGATATGCGCTCAACATAGAAATTCAATATGAGTATTTCATAATAGTTAACCTTGTATATTTATTTTTTTATTTTTTTTTTATGAATATTTTATTTGATATTAATGAATAGGCATAATTAGAAAACAAAATCTCAGTAAATTGAGAACGTTTCCTTATAAATTACAATAAAAAAGCAAATAACGTTGATTGAGGACATTGAAAAGTTTTTTATTACGTTTTTCTTTTTTCTAAAAGGCCAATTAGCAAGTACCTACAATAGAATGATGGCTCTTCCTCGTTGTTACCAGTATTCTCTAGATTCCTATTCAGTTGGCTACCTTTTGCTCTCTCTGATAATATTCAATTAACAAACTTAGCGAATAACGGACTCACTTTGGAACGTGAAAGAAGCGAGCTGAATAAAATGAGAAAGTTCCAACGGGGGGTTCGAACCATTTACGAGTTGTGTTTCATCCGATAAAAAAGTTGCTCTCCGACTCGAGAGAAAGTAGGGAAGGAAATAAAATTATGAAAAAAAAGTGAGGTTTATGCGAATGTGAACAATGTTATTCAATCCTTAATTTTTCCCTTGTCAAATATTTACTCAATAGCTCGATATTTTAATTATATTATGAAATTATATAAAGAAAAAAAAATAAGTAAACAATTTGTCAGTTTAAATTAGTAAAATATCTGTTGCCATAAAAAAAATGTAATTTATAGACAATTAGTTTTAGTATAAATCAGTCAGTATAAAAATATATATACTTAATATTATACGAAAGAAAAACGATTGTATTTCTATACTTTTCACAGAAAAAAAGAAAACAATTTCTTTAATTACGGTGAAAAAACATAACGTTTTAATAAGAAATACTTATTTGAGTCAAATACCATTTATTAAGTATAATAGTTAAAATGCAAACCGCTATAACAAATTAAGTATAAAAAATCCACCGTTAGAGTAAGAAATATTTTTAAGAGGATATAATTATAAGGTAAATAAAATTCTTTTTTTATATACTAAAGCGAAAATAAATTAATCTTACAAAAATTAAAAGTCTCAATTTCATAATCATCTTTGCATATTATTAGTCACATAAGCTATTTCCTGATTTATAGGATATAGCTTAAACAAAGGATATAGGATGTAATAAAATATTACGATATAGGATTAAATTTTTTAACTGTAGACGTAAGAAAAAGCCAAGGAGGAATGAAAGTAACAATAGTTTTACGAACCATTATTATTAATATCTGAGGTAAGTGATAATTAATAATAATTGCAGGTGATCTTAAGATGAGGAAAGTACAACGAGCAACAATCTTTATCCAATTTAATATTAATATTATATATAAAAAATAATAAAATTAGGACGACTTATATTCAAAACGTCCTAAAAAAATCAGCAAATCTTACAGTTAAACCACCAAATATAACTATAAAAAATAAACCTTTCAACTATTCAAAAATATTTTATAATTTTGTTTTTAAGAAAATAAATATTATGATCATTTAACTTTTATGATTTTAATCTACGAAATACAAAAATATGGTTGCCCGTATTGATGGATGCGCAAGTAGCAGTTACCCCGAGTAGCAGTTATCTCAAGCAAACCGTGACGTAAAAGGTGCGTCAGATGGTCCAACATCCAACTTCTCATGCGTAACCTTAAGGAGTAGGGCACATCTGCCGTAAGATAAGTAGCCTTAGGGGAAACTGAAGGTAACATACTTCTAAATAGATCGTATAGTACTACTAGCTACATTTATATTTATTAATTACATTTTTAAAAAATACTATTACAGTCAAGAAGTGATTATAGTAATAAAATCCATGGTAACACGAAATTTGTTTTCTCCATTAGTTAATTATCAAATTATTTTATATCCATCTATTTTTTATTTTCGCTAAAAATGGAAGTGATTATGATAGCGCAACTAGATATTGACTGATCGATGGTAGTGGAGCAAAACAAATATGTTAAAAATTATTTTCCTTTATTATTAATTATTATTTTTTGCTTTTAATCCATCGGATCCATTAGCCATGCCTGTAGTAAGCTGGCAGGCTACTCAATGCTCAAAAAGAAATTCCTTGAAGAATAATTATCATCACTCTTCCCACTTCTGTACATTCAGATAACCAAGTACTGTAACATCCGAAAGTAATGGACTATATCTATCTGGGTCGTTGCGAAAAATAGTGATATAAATTCCATATCTTTTTTCGTTTTTGTTTTATCACTAATCCGTTTAAATGCCATCACTCTCCTTGAGTGAAGCTTAATAAATTGATAAATAGTTTGAGAAACATTTCCTGGTTTCACCAGTCCCTTGTGGGAAATGGGTGTTAGACAATTTATCGTATGTTTTTGAAATATTATTATTATACTCTATATCAGGGGTGGCCATCAAGTCGATCGGGAGGCAAATTTGGGTTGATCATCCATCGCTGGAATGATTGGGATGGAATTTCGTGTAGAATGGACTTTGAAGCGATTGATGAAGACATGATTTTCTATCAACAGTTTCAGGCATACTTCATATGGATCAAAAGTTATTAATTAACCATGTTCTTTTAATTCCCGTGGACGTGAGTTTTTTTTTGGCCCTTTAAATAATTATTTAATTTGTTATTGTTTTTTAAGTGGGTTAATAAGCCGTATATTTGTATTACAGTTCCATGTGTACTCAGGGAGCTTTTGATATATTAGCAAAAAGTAAATCATATTATTCTATCTTAATATATTTTTCTGGCAAAAAAAAGAAAACAATGCGAAAGTGAAATATTGAAATCAAATTATCAGCCATACTGTGCAGCTTTATAAAATTTTGATATTTGCGAACTAATAGTACATAAACTTATACATTGCAAAAAAAAAAATTGCATTTTAAGTTTGTAAAAATCTATCTTGAAAAAGTTTCGGAAAATCGAATTTTTAGGTAATGCAGCAATCAAAATTTGGGTCTGGAAATTTTTTTTTATAAGCCTATATCTCGAAAACTTGATAAGTGATTTAAAAATTAAAAAATAGTTTTGAACAAATATATTACTTATCCGCCCATACCTCGCTGAAATGCACCCGATACTTAAACACAGTATGCATTTCACACCCCATTTAGACTGCTCCTATGACAAGTCGATTGCGACACGCTTATGAGATAAAAAGTAGAAAAGTTGGCCACTCCTGCTCTATATGTTATTGAAAATATCAATAATTTTTTTTTTTCATTCTAACTTCTCTGACTACTTAATAGCTCTCACTGGTTGACATGTTAGTTTTAAAATTAAAAAATAATTAAAGGAACATAGTCCGAGTGGCGTTCAAAAAAATACACAAATAGGAGAAAAAAATATTTATTAGTAACTGAAGTTTCGCCCCTTTTGCAGGGCTTCTTCAGGCCTAGAAAGAATGATTTAAAGTGGGGCGAAACGTAGGTTATCAATAAATTTTTTTTTTGTAATTTTCGCACCATTTTTATCAGCCACCCGGATCATCTAACAATCAATATTCAATAATTAACAAATGTTAATGACCATTGAAATACACTATAATTTTAATATCTTGAGATAGTTTCCTTTTTTTATTATCTGAACTTTTAGTATATCCTTTCTAATAACTACTCCATAAAAAATAAAATGAAATCATTTTTATTGTCGGATATTCTCAAATAAATGTTTTTTTAATTTAGAAAAAAATTTTTTTTTTATTTTAAATAAAACAAATTTTAATTTAAGAATAAATACTAAAATCTAATAACTTAAAATAATTAATTAAAAATAGTGTAATTCTTACAATATATCCATGTTTAATTTAATTGTAACTCAAATAATGAAGTAATACAACTCACTTTAAATTCTGACACATCAATTTTGGTATTCACTTTACCACTTCTGCTTGAAGTAGTACAGTATCGCTACTCAACCCTGATATATTTAAGGAAAGTAAATAATACTATAACAGTTATATAGAAACAAGTATAAAATATCTTTTAAATTTTCCGTGAGTATTTATAGTTTTAAATATTTATCTCTAATTTAAAAGAAGCTTTATACAATTTTAATATAAGTTTCATTTATTATGAATTGTGAAACTAATATTTTTAAACAAGAACTAATAAACTACATTATTTTATTACAAAACATATTTTAATAAGCAATAGGAAAAAAATGTATAATTATCTTTTTATAAAACATTTCATCGTTAAATTCTTGAAAGGAAAAGTTTCAGGCACAACATAACAATTTATTAGTAATTTATTTATTTTCTCGTTGAAGAAAAAAAAAATTACTCGCGCTGAGAAAAAATTAATAACTAATTCTAATATATTAAAGAAAGAAGTTATTCTGTTCGAAGTCTTTAAACGTTTCTAACCGACAATGATATGAGCTAGTTACCTACAGTCAATGTTTGTGAGTTTGACAATTACATGATAAATACTACTTGAGTTATTTAAACGTACTTACTATAAATCTACAACTTTATATTAATCTAAAACTTTGTCCTTTATCCTTTCTTGGTTAAAATAGAAATAAATTACCAGTAAAATTTGAATAATTTAAATGTAAATACTGGGGGAACCATCTCATATTATTTCTAGAAAAAGATTTTCTTTTTTTAAGATATTTTAAATTATCTAACAGAAACAGTAATTTAAAAAAAAAATCCATTACTCGACCAAAAAATTTAAAAGGATCATCTGTCAAAAGATCAGCACGCAATTTCAAAAATAACATTCAGTTTAGATTTCTAATCAGGACTTAACTGGGCAATTTTCTAACCATGGCTCTGCAAATCCTGGATAAGTTTGAATAGGCCTCTAGAGTTTGAAATATTAATTAACGTCGTAAATGTATTGTCATAATATAACGTACCTTCTGTTTATACGCAATGTACCATTCGTTACTCCAATTTCACCTTAAAAACTGCTGACACAAATGCTCACAATACAACACTAAGGTCTCTATGGATTCACCGTTTCGGAGGTGTGTCCATGAAGAACTAACTAAACCATATTCCGTTAAATGGGTGAAGTACGTTAGATGCGGGACCCATATCGGCCAGGTGTGCGTTGTGGCACGCGCAGCCGAACCATCTGCCCCCGAGATTGGGTAGGCAGCTGTTCGCTACCCTCTTCCAGACCAACCGGAAGTCATCTGTGCCCTATGTCTCTTCCATCGTACTAGTTTGTTTACTACTTCTACATCGATACTAGTTTACCACTGATTCTAAAACGGCTTTCGATTCTGTTGATAGTTATACCCCAGATTATATAATATTCTGACGCATCATCAAAATGGGCTACTTTGTCAGATTTTGGGTTTTCTTTTAATATTATGCATTTGTTATCTACTTGCAGCAGTCAGAAGAGTCTAAACTAAAAGCTTAAACACCATCCATCATATAGTATAATTTAAAGAAAATACTGTTATTTGCATATTTAAATTTCTTTTAAACAGAAAGATAAGCAAAGTTTATGGGTACGTAGAAACACACTGTTTCGATTTCATTGTTTACATCATCGAAGAGAAACATTAAATACATATAAAATAAAAATAAAATGATTTTTTTTTTTTAATGTTGATAAACAATTACTAAATAAATTCTCTCATGAAATATAAGTAGAGTAAAATTAATATATATAAACTGAAATATTTATTCATTATAAATCTATTCCAAAATAAATTACAATAAGGAATATTTTTTAAAAAATTAATCAAACGATTTTTTACTATCAGAATTTGTATATAAAAAAAAGTATTCCATCCCATTAGAAAAGAACAGTAGAATTTCAAAAATTGTATGGATAGGGGGAGCTGAAGTTTGATTCATCAAGGAGGCCAAAGCTTGTAGATTTTTAATTACATACAATTTCATTGGAGAAAATGTGTAATTTTTACCCTTAGTTAGTATTAGCAGTACATTTAAGTAAGTAATATCATTTAAAATTTAACTTAATAAAGAGGTTTATACATTTTCTCTTATTGTGTAATGTATAACAGTGTTATTATATTTTAATTACATAAAAATAATTGGTTTCAGTGGTATATATCATTATTTATCCTATAAGAAAAGATAAAGAACTGAATTCATAAAATTAATCAATGAATTGATTTTAAAAATATTTATAATTACATAATTATCAAAATATTAGAATTTTTAATTAATTTAATTAAGTTTAAAAGTGTTAGTCAAATGTATTCATGATTTCTCACCATAAGGTATCAAGATCCATCGATGATATTGCTCAGTATCTCTTCTTATCTAAAATATACACATTATGTAAGACAATAAATATTGCCTAAAATGGAAATTAAAATCAATCCAACCAAATCTGAAGCCATTCATTTTACGGATATAACAGATTTTTTTACCATATATAAGTAATTATATTTCCATAAACTTAATCCTCACTTGGTCTAAATCCACATATCTTAATTTCAATAGGGATTCAGTTTAACTCAGATCTCTAGCATTCACAGAAAATACCAAAACACAAGTGATAAAAAAAATAAATTGTTTTAAATGTTACTATATATTAATAAAAATAAAAATTAAGCCGTTTATGTTATTCGAACGCAATTCACACATGCCTCACCCGTTTGGAGTTACATAATATTTAACCAATTGTATAAAACTGGGAAGTATTCGAAATTTATCCATGAGAATAATCATTGATTATTTCTAATACACAAAAACAACCAGCTCTCCGAAATTTGCAACTCCCCTCGTAAAACAACTTGTTAGTTGTTAGTAAAGAAATATTTTCTGAAAATCCATTATTGATAGAAATTTACAACTAAAAGAAATACTCTATTAAAATCTACATGTTTTGCTAAGCTACTATTCATCATGATTATATTTTATCTTTTTATTTATTAATTTGAACATACAAGACTTGTATTAGTACAGATGCTTGGTAAACAAAGGAAGCAGCAAAAGTCGGTACGTACACGCTTATTTTGTTCTTTCGACTTTCATCGACTATTCAATTCACACGATTTTCATTTAAATAAACAATGAAAATAAAGATAAGCTAACTGAAAGGAAGTTTGAATATCAGCAAAGTAGGTTCTAGATGATACAATTCGTAGAAGTAGTACTACGTGACCTATAAATTCAACTTTCGTTCTAGAATTTGTACCGGCTTTAGCGCACTTGCTCAGCCTCCACTGGCTCATTACCAGTGATGCGGCGAGAGGGATGCGCTGGGATCTCTCGAGCTCTGCTCTACCCCTCACACGTGG
>NW_027106342.1:263817-265680 GCF_000696795.3 Halyomorpha halys | reverse complement strand
ATTTTTTTTATTTTATTATTATTATTTTTTTTTATTATTTTTTTTTTTTATTTTAGTATGTATGTGATCATTTATCAATATTACCTATTGCCCACAACTGTGTGGCAGATTGTAATATCTATCAATAAATAAATCTATCTAATAAAAGAAAGAATTTGTACCAGAAACTTGTTAATTTAATTACTTAGACATATAATGTCTTTATAAATATCTATTTGTGCTATGTTAAATCAAAAATAAATTGCTTGAGTTAATTAACAATGTATTTATACCGAATCCATGGAATTGTAAAATATAAAAATTTTACAATTAAACTAGATTTAATTATTTAATCCAAAGTTCGGGGAAAGAAACGAAAAATAAAAATATTTATCTTTAGTAAGTTCTAAAACAATGCTAATTGAACACAAACGTGTGGATGCAGCACAAGTGCCATTTGATTTGTGCCCAAATCCGACCCCTGACGGGTTAATCTTAAAAATACCCATCTACACTCTTGTGCATGTGCGAATTTGTCATTGTTTGTAAAACTTGTAGAAACATCTTTACAGTTTGTAAATAAGTTTTGAAGTTTTGTTACTATTATTAACTTACCTTCTAAGTAAGTATTATATGGTTAAAACTATTGATAAGTTATACCATTTTTTTAAACAAGTCTAATTAGGAATATAGCGATAATATTAATATTAATACAATAAATAACTTAGACCATGGAAGGTTTTAAAACTTAATAAATGCGATTAATATCAAATTGAAATATTCAACAAATATAAACACCCTTTTATGAATTTACCAATAATTTTTTAAAACATAGCAAATTTGGCTTAAATCATAAAGCCAGCTGGTACGAAGCATATAACAAAGGGACCCTTTAATATGAAAGGAGGTTTGGGACAAGAAGGCATGAGTTGGTAGCACCTGGAGCAAGTTATCCCTTTAAACTCCCCTAGTCTCTGCTTTTTATTACAATACTCACAAACCGTATACATATGCAAGCCAAGGAGTGAATGCTGTGTGTATCATATCATAGAATCAAGCCTTCTCTTTTAAACGGATCAACGTAATTATTGAATTAAGATATTAGTTTTAAAGAGTTTGTAAAAAGAAACAGAATGCAAACTTTCCAAACTATAGCCCCCATCTATACTTAATAGCAGTATTAGCACGAAATCTTGCATTAGAAAAAATATAATAATGATGAAAATAATATAGTAATACATTATATACATATTTATTATATCTATACTTTTTATAAAGATATCAAAGTAGTAAAAGAGAACTATTTATTATAAATTAACGTTTCACCCCACTCCTCAGGGCTCCGTCAGGGCTGTCAGAAATATATATTTATTTAAAGGTATTTATGTATCAATGTATTTATATTTGTATGTAATATCTTATTCTTGTACTTCCTAATTTATTGCATATATTTACCCATCGTAATATTAGATGAGATTAGACGCTCTTGCCAGCTTACCCATCTATATAGTATAAAAAATCCTCTCCCAGGAAATATAGACCTTCTTTCTCTACCTTTAACCCCCTCCCTTCTCAGTTGGTCGCAGAGCTTCATTCTGACTGGTTATTATGGTTATGGTTATTATGGTTAATATCTCTCTTTTACATATTACTGAACCTCACCTATACCATATCAACTTCACTTATCTGTTCTACCGTATACATCTACCTCTTCACCATATTTAAAATTAGTTTTAATAAGTAGTCTCCTACAATTTATGTGTCTAGATCTACATTAAGAACTTATAGCACACCTGGTTATATTTATTAACAACTTGGTTCCAGTCTACCTACATGTATATTTAGGTTATACCTCATATTGTTATTAATAATAATATATATATA
>NW_027106342.1:247847-263732 GCF_000696795.3 Halyomorpha halys | reverse complement strand
TAAAATGCTTGTATCTTGTTTTCTATATAGCCATGACGAAGCCCTGCAAAGTAGAGTAAAACGTTGGTTTACAATAAATAGTTCTCTTTTAATATTTTGACACCTTTATTGACCGCCACTCGGACTATCCTCCTATTTCATATGGTCTACTATCTTTTTTCCATACTTTTTATAGTTACTATTATTATCTCTGTACTATATAGACAAATGTTAGTGATCACCGTGTAATATTTTATTTTACATATATGGTGGAATAATAAAAATTAGTCGTAAAAAAATGAAATTAACTGATAAATAACGCATTTTTCGAAAGAAAAAAAGAAGAACAAATGAAAAAGTTTATCTGCATCAAATAATCACGAAATTGAAGTAAAAATTAAAATGCTGAAATAAATGCTCGAATTTTTTTTTCTGCTTACACTATATTGAAAAAAAATTATACAATCTGAACTACAGAATACATTTAAATCACAGTTATTCAGTTTGAGGAACAATTCGTACAATTGAATGAACAGTTGTATAATTTGAATACTGGGTGTTAGTTCGCCGTTAGGCGGACAGAGGGTTCTCTCCTAGTATTTATTAACTTTATTTCAGTATAGTTATTTCCTTGTATACACGTATTTACACCAATATAAGAATAAATATACTTTTTTTTTTTACTTTAACTATGTGTGAAACTATATTAAATTTGATATGTTGATTAATTATTATAAAAATTAAAATTTCAAAAATTTATGTTGTAGATTAATTTTATCTTATATTTGTGAAAGGGGGAAAACATGTACTAGGTTAAAGAATATATATATTTAGATAGTTAATTACACTTTACCAATATATTTTAAGTTTAAAATACGATTGTTATACTATTTATAAGTATTCTGTGTTCATAGCGACCCTGTAATTAATGTCCTATCCCAATTTTTTTTTCTGTTTTATACATGATAAAACTACAAGGGCGATGTGTATTTAAGTACGAACTAACAGTATATGTGGGAACAAAATAATGATAAAAAATAAAATAAACGATGCAATAAAAACAATAAAATATATTATAATTAGCCCCCAAAGTAAAAAAATAATAACATTTTGATTCTAATAAAAAATAAAATAAATATGTCTTGGAACACATGATTCATATTAATTCAAAAGGAGAATACACCGAAGTATTATAAAAATAGAACGGAGATAATAAAAACTTATTAATGAATTTATGATTGTCAACTTAGCTAATAAGTAAACGTGGATACAACAAAATATATGATGGTGAGCTGGAAATTCCACTTCCATCACAGAATCATTGAAAGTCTTCTGTGATAAAAGTAGAGGATAATGATAAGGACCATAGTTAAGGAGGGAAAAAAACACTCATGGAAAAGGTGGAAGGGAAAAGATATAAGAGTTTAATACAAAACCTAATTCCAGCTGACCTCCAAAGAAGAGATCCAGTAGCCTGCTTCCACCTGTCAATTGGCCAAGACTATCTGCAGAATCATCTCCACAAGATAAGCCTGGCTCGGCATCGTACATGTGTACTGTGGGACCAAGGGAGAATGGATGGATACCACCTTGATAAATGCCCTTCTCTGACTGAATTGAGAAACGAAACATTTGCCAATGAGCATTTAAAATTATCGAATTTATATTAAGCAGCAAGGCGTCGAATTGTTGAACGAGCAACGAATTCAGCATAAGATAAAAAAGTAGAGAGGTTATCAGTTCTAAGTCCGGTCGGTGTGAGTTACTTTCAGTGTGTGGTCCTCACATACCAAAGGTATAGAGAAATAAGCATTAGTCCGCTTAACACCTCGGTCCATTCATAAAATATACAAAAACTTAACTCAAAACAATACAAGACAAAGTAATATGATATTTCATATTCATATATCCCTTAACAAAAGATACGAAACCAAGACTTAATTTAATATTGCTGAACGAACCTGGTTGAAATTAATATGAGTTGAGTTAATAAGGTTATTCAACAATATATGATGTGAAAAACCTCAACACCTGATATTGTGCAAACATAAATTGTCATACATGATCTGTTGCTCAAACTATGGAAAACTTATTTTCCTCCTTCGAAATAAATTATGTTCCTGAGACTACACGCTAGTAAGGACTAAAATTTATATGCAAGATAGAGCTCAAAGCACAGATCGAAGAGTAATATGACCATATTTCTTTGAACACCTTGTGTAAATATGATTTACTTGTGAGGGCGGGCGATTTCCTGTCCTTAGGTATCCCACTGCCACTTCCTGGCTTTAATATACCTCCGCATATAATTTTGCGAACAAAATGGGAAAAAATTGCTATCAAAAAGAAATAATCTCAAGATTAAATTTACAACAAAAATCTTAAAACAATTTGTATCCAAAGTAAAAATTAGAGATTCATAACGCAATTGGGAATCGTGACATAGTGGAGCAGCTGACTAAAAACTATTTTTATTTTTAAACCCGTTTTATTTGATTTTTGACGGGAGCTTCATATATTAAGTGTAGGAAATAGTTTGGTTTTTTTTTTAATCCACGTGCATAATTCTGCTTTTGTGCCAGCGTAGATCAAGTACCGTTTTGGTATTACTCAAAAACTGTTAGATCAAATACAGCGATGATAAGACACGGTAAAGAGTTCTATCACGAAAAAATAGGAATAGAAAATTTTAGGATAGATGCACCAATAGTAAACGTCGAAATGTACCAATAGTAGGAACCTGAATCGTGATGAAATAAATTTTATTAATATAAAAGGAAGATAATCCCAGTAAGGTCAAAAGAACTCAAATAGTAAAAAAAAACTATTTATTACTCCCCCCCTTTGCAGGGCTTCAAAAGATACAAAAAACTAAAATAATGTAACAAAGTAAGAGAATATATAGCATGAAATAAAACTAAATTAAAGTCTGGCTAAATATGAGCTAAATATCAGCCCTGATGAAGCCTTATAAAGTGCGGCGAAACGTTGCTAATAATAATTAATTTTATTACTTTGAGTTATTTTGACCGGACCCGAACCGTCTTCCTTTTACATAATACAATAATCACACGATGATCTCCTAAATTTTATTAATGATTGCCTTGATAAAATCGATTTTAAAATATTGAAGGTCTTGTTTATTATACTATAGGAGATTCATCAGTATTCATAATCCGAAATTATCATCTTGATTTTAATCCTTTTATAAATTTACCTAAACCAATATAAAATTTAAATTTTACGAAGTATCAAGTATGATGGGTGTTCCTACTCCTGGAGAAATTAGATTTTTAGGTCCTAGTTGTAGGTGTTTCTACTCTAAGTAAAAAGTATATAAAAGATGATTTAATACAAAAATTTCCTGAAACATTGTCATAAAACGCTAAACACCGAATTCATTGCCTGGTATCATCTGTATCATCAAGCTAAACACCACAATTATGAGTCACACGAGGCTTACTCACTCCTATTTCATCTCAAAACAAACGCCTCCAAAATATCAACAGTATAAAAACCATTTGGTAATTAGGCATATCTTCGAGGAATGTTTCAAGTCGCACCTCAGTAGCTTAGGATTGAGCCCAAATATTTGAAAAACCTTTAGAAACGATAATAAAACAGTGGAATTGGTGTTTTGGTTTTTAAAATGAAATTTTCTGACACAAATAGACGAAAAAATAAAATAAAATAAAGAAAAAGGATATATAGGAATATAACTTCTTCTTCTGCAATTCGCGCGACACTCCATTACTGTATCCTGGCCTGCTCAAGCAGCTTCTACCAGTTAAATCGGTTAAGTGCAGCTGCTCTCCAATTCCTCACTCCGAGCAGGGTCCCCGAATCTTCTTCAACACCATACAACCTCCGAAGTTATGGGCGATCTCTTCTCGGCCGTGTTCCATGTACACGCTCATTAAGTAGTTTATTTAGGACCTTATCAGTCCCTATCCTTACCACGTGGCCTGCCCACGGCAGCCTATCAATTCTAACAATTTTTCCAACATCAGGCTCACCGATTAACAAGTACACTTTCCTGTTCGTGCGTGTTCTCCAAACTGAACCATCCTTTACTGGGCTTTAGATTTGTTTGAGTATCTTACTCTCAAATGTTTGGGGATCCCTTTCATTGGGCTCCGAAAGTCCCCAAGTTTCCGAGGTGTAAATCAGCACTGGTCGAATTAGCGTTTTATATAATCTAGTTTTTGTAGATCTTGATAATGAGCTACTATATATACATACTACCTATTTACCGATGTTATTCCTCTCCTTATCTCTGCCTAAACGCCACTGGTAGTACTGACTTGTGATCTGAGGTTCACAAACCCCTCAACTCGTTCCAAAGAGTAATGACTAATTTGGACACAATCTTGTTTAAAACCCCTTTGTTGAACAGCAATCATATATTTGGTTTTGTTGGTAGCCTAGCTTCCTGACAGCATAATCAAGGGCAAGAAAGGCCTCTTCCAATACAGTTTTTAATCTCCCAATAATGTCGATATCATCAACACATCGCAGTATAGGTATATATAATAAATAAATTATAAAACAAATAAATAATAATAAAACAAATGTAAGAAAAAAAAAAAGAAATTAATGTTGTTGATGATCAGCGATGTTTTACGCCACTAAAAAAAAATACAACCACATCCATGGGGAGAATTTTCTGTTAATTGCTGAAGTAACCGATGGCCGAGATCTTACTTTGAGAAACTCAACACAAGTAAACTTTTAAAAGTAAAGCAAATTCATACTCTTTAGTTCTTTCAAAGCCTTACTTTTTTATAATTTAAGACTCGAGTGCTTATTACCAATGTATCTACACTACATATTACTACTGTTTCTTTTACTAAAGAGGAAGTGAAGTGGTCAATACCATCAAAACTATTATTATTATATATGTGGTAGCCTAGAAAAACTAGGTAAGTCGAATTTCCTAAAGGTTAACTGGGTATAAACCGTCCTTTTAAGTTGCTTTAAATTGGTAAATGTAGTATACAGTAGTAACGGTAAATATTAGTGTTTGTTCCTGGGTGTGCGCGCGCTATTGTGTGTATCTGTGTCTATGAGTATGTTAAACAGCTTATCTCAAAAAATAAAAGTTGTAGAAAGCTGAAATTACATATTTAAGGTTATTTAAGTTGTTAATATACTTGGGGTGTTGTTGGATCCTTTGGGATGTGTTAATAAACACTGATCCGACGTGTAAACGTCCGAAGGGTAGACCGAAACGTAGAAGGGAGGATGGCGTTAAAACTGATTTAGTACAATTGGGTTTGGAGGAGCATCACTGGAAGGATAAATGCAGCAAACGTTTAGTGGTATCGGCATCGAACCTTCGGGTTCTATAGGCCTTCATTATTATTATTATTATTTGCTTGGAATGTTACAACGACGTTTTTCATAACCTTGTCCAACGACCTTGAGTGGCACACTATATAACTTTTTTAAGGATTTTTCTCGAAAATTGCACTAATGATTTTTATTTTACTTGGTTTATCGAAATAAAATCAAGTGACCTTTCACATCAGTTAGGTTCAGTCCTCAATGAAATATTCTGACCGGGCTTAAACGCTGAATTTAATAAAAAAAATAAATTCCTCTAAAGTACTTTTGATTTTTTTTTAATTGAAAAAATCATCCATGTCTTATTGTAAGTAGTAATAAAAAATGGATATATTATGAAATAATTTTATATCAATAATTTTTAATCTAATAAATTAATGAGAAAACGGCTTTGACCGACTGGGGAATCGGGAATATTCCAGAGCGCCCGATCTCATTCCTTATCCCACAGCTTAGTTATATTTTGTTTTACTTTTTTTATTCTAGGCAGAAAGAAATTCTACCACATTTCAAAAGTCCCTTAAGTACGAATTATCATAGTAACCAAAAAAAAAGTTCAGCAGTCAGTGTTTACTTTCACCTATATATGAAGTATATAGTAAGGGTTATGTCATCCTGAATAATAAAGAAACGCCTGTTTTGAAATTTACAAGGAATAATTTCATCCCAAAGTAGGATAGCAAGCGAAAGTTGCTTGATCCATGCATCAGATGTTTTATATTAATAGCATATAAAGATGAGCTTAGTAGATTCGACGATATTTGATCTAGTAATATAGAAGCTTACGAAAAACATGTATTCGATCAAAACTATTTTTTTTTTTATTGACAGAGTATTATTCAAAATATCTGTATCAAACCCGGGCAGTGACCTATAAATAATAGGCGAATAAATTAGCGAAAATCATTCCAGGGGCTGAGTCACGTCAGTACCAATTTGCATACGCACCCACACAAACAAGTCAGCACTCGACATGCTTATAAAAAGTGGAAAATATATTGAAAAACTGACCTTAAGACAAGACACGTCCATCCATGAAGGAGGTTGCACAATCACTAACTGATACTGGCTATGAATCAAGCGGCAGCAATCCCTCAGTGGTAGCATTACAGGAAGTGCTAGTCCGCCGCCCGGTGATATCATCTTATCAATCCTGAGTCACGCTGAGTGGACCTGCATCTCTCCTTCACGGGCTATTCGTAGTTTTTTTTTTTTGTTTTTTTTTTCTATATTGTTAAGTGATATTTGTATTGAAAACACTATCGGAGTGTGTGCGCGTGAATATATACATACTATTCCATTTAAATATATGTATTCAGAACAAGGATTTTTCTGAATTAAAAATCCTCATAATATATCATATTATGCAATAAAAAAAAATCATGATGTTAATAGTTCACCGTGGATGCATATAAATGAAAATATGGTTAGGGGTGCGGTCAGTGAGGAATGCAAATAACTTCATTAGGGCAAAGAACAAAAAAACAAGATAAAAACATAAGGAATTACAGAATGTTTAGAAAATAACTAACATTATCGATACATAAATAGTGTGGAAAGACATGTATAATCTATGTATTATAAAAAGATAAAGGCTGTATGATAAAAGTAATATTAAAAGATAAGAGGTAACAACAAATAATAAAATAAATATGAAAATTTAGTTTGTAGAGATATTATTTAAAATAACGTAATGGAAAAATTCGGAAATAAAACGTATATATAGGGTAATAAACATGTAAGCAAAATAACATAATTAAACGAATAAAATATAAGTTATATAATCCAAAAGTAATGAAGAAATTTGAATATTTTTATTTAATAATAACGAGAGGGGTGCGCTGGGATCTTTTGGGCTTTGCTCTACCCCTCACACGTGGGGGATTGAGTGGGCTCAGAGATCCTCTCAGGTCGATTATGTAAATATTGTATGTAAGAGTGTAAATGTAACTAGAGATTATATTTATTTTTTTTTCATACACATAGTTTGATTATGCTCATTTTCTTCTATTTGTATATATTTTAAGAGACATTTTACTTATTTTATGTACTTTTTTTTTTCTTTCATTTATTTATTTATTTTCATTCTTATTTTATTTTATTTTAGTATGAATGTGATCATTCACCACTATTACCTATTGCCCACAACAGTGTGGCAGATTGTAATTTCTATTAATTAAATAAAGTTAAAAAAAAAAAAAAATGAAAAAATAAGAAAGAAAATATATGTAATTAATCAAATATGTAAGAAAAGTACTAGAATGAAACACTTTTCTTATATTACATTAGATTTAATCCTGTTACTTTACTTAAATATTTAATTACCTATATATACGTTTTATTTACCACTTTTTCATTACTTTATTTTAAATAATTTTCTTTATATATTTACTGACTAGATTTTCATATGTGTTTTATTAATTTTTGTTCTTAGTCCTGATGAAGGCTTGAAATTGTGGCCGAAACGTTAGTACTAATTAATATGTTTTTACTTATTTGTTGTTTTTCACTGACCGCACCCCCACCATCTTCTCCTCATTTAAAAAAATATATATATTCTTCATGATAGCTTAAATAATCAAATATACTACTGTTGTACCTAAAGTAAGTTCTATACTTAGAAAGAAGCTGAAGGAAAGATTTAGAATTAAATTATGAAACGCTAATAAATATGAAAATGATTATACCTGCAGAAATAAGTTACAGTAAGTACGTTATTGCATTAAAAATATGCATGTTAATAAATAAAACATAACCTAGGCGCTGTTTAAAAACTAAAATATGATTCTTGAAATTTTTACTATTTATAAAAAAATGATTTTATGTAAAAACTAATTAACATTAAAACACAATTAAATCTGTACTACTACAACCCATGAAGGGTCAGGGGTGAAGTACTTAGTAAGAAAGTATTTGTCCTAGACCAAAGGTTTGTGCAAGGAGGTGATATGATCAGAATCACGCTCGACCGCCAGATTTAAACCCAAATAAGGGTTCTTCAGGAAGCTGGGCGGACCCCAGAGCGCTCCTGAACTAACAAAGCTGACAGCTGCAGTGAAACAGAAAGTAATTATCTACCACAGGAAGATTCGAACCCGGATTATTGTAATTAGTAGCACAGTGCCTTAAAACTGAGCTACTAACTCTAAAATTGACGTTATAGAAATAAATGAAACTCAAATAAATTAGTGTGTGACATATATTTCTTTAATATTAATTACGCATTTCTAATTTATTTTATACGAAACCTAATATTCTGTCGTTTAAAATCTTTCTAAAATTACGAAATGGAGTTTATACGTAATTAAAGACTGAATTATACCCGTTTCAAATTATATTTTTATAATTTATAATTTATAAATTATATTTTATATAGTATTTTCCAGATGATTACAAAAAATTATTTTAATAAAAATGTTTTGAATATTTTTTTTCAAATTTTTTCCTACTTGGTATGGTGTATTAATTACACTGCAAATTTAAAAATTCGAGTGAACTAGTGAACGAGTGAAATGTTCATCTACCAAAATTGTTTTTTTTTATTTATTTGTTGTTAGTTGTAAAAGGCTATCAATAAGATATGTTAGTTAAAGTGAAATTATTTTTTAACATTGTACAACTCATTCATATTATTCAACGCTTTAGATTTTCAGATTGTGGGTAAACCCAAAAAATAAATTTTAAACAATTTTTATTTTTTTAAACTGAATTGAACTGGCATACGCTTTTGCACTAGTGTAGGAATAAAAACTCAAAAGAAGAATAGTTCTTATACCTAGTTAAAAATATGTAAAGAAAAATGGTCATAAACACAAAAACATTTAGCTTATAAAGCTTTACAAAAATGCTGAAGAAATTTAGCACAAATGAATCATAAAAATGAATGTAAATTTAAACTCTTCAATTGTTCCAAAACTTAATTTTTTAAATTTTAAATCATAAGTACTTCTACTGTTACATTAACCCTATATTTTTTTTCTTTGTGATAGTTTAATATTTTCAAGATGAAAAAAGTTTAATTTTTCTGCTTGTTTCTTTTCTGTTTGTAATTTTTAATCGATTGAAAATTTAATATATAAGTTATGTTATCACATGAGAAATGCGTTGGTGAAAGAGATTTAATCATACAATCCCAAGAAAAAAATAATTATTTATTTTAAGGAAGTTGTTTTATCTATTTATTCAACGTATTTTTTAAAAAAAAATCAATCGTTATATTTGTTAATATATCAATTTGTTATAAATGGATGATAATATATATTTTTTTAATTAGTGATAGCCATTCATCATATCTATGAAATATATACCATTGTACCAAAAACAAAACAAAATAATATCTTAAAAATATACTTATAAAAGAATTAAAAAATAATTTAACACAGCCATGCATATTATTAGACCAATCTAAGTTATAAATAAGTATACATTTAGTTTATAAATTGAAAATTATAATCATTTTGAATGAAAATATTGTGCTGAACCGATGCGAGTGAATGTCCTGTTGGTTTTAAGGACATTGACTTTCAGCTGATCAAATAAGATTAAGTTGAAGGATAAAGTTGATAAACAATTTGTCACTGTATCATATACATATACGTATAAATATTGTAGTAACACGTTATTTTATTTAAGTACTTAAAAGTAACGAAAATCATGGATAAATTCTTTTTGAATTATTTCTTTTATAATAAGCAGAACCTATTTAAAAATCGCTGACATGAAAATAAATACTTAAAATTATTCATTGTAAGAATACTTATTAAGAAATAAGAAAAATAAATTCCCTCGAACGAATGTCTTCATCCTGTTTCATAGAACAACGAATCTTTAATGTAGTCAAAACATGTAAGAATAATTCATAAAAATGTTGATTTATAAACATTTCAGTATAATAGTATACTTTGGGCCCGCAGATATTTAACAAATAAATTAACTGAAGATAAGTTATTAATTTAAAAATAATTTGATAATATATTTTAAGAGAAATAACATAAAGCATCTGAATTAAAGATTATAAATTTACAAAAATAATTAATTACTTCTTCATAAATTTACGTATCGGTAGGATTAGTAACATATTACAAATTTCAGCTGTTAGTAAGATAAAAATTAATATCATACCACATTCTAATAGTACACTACATCGAAGTGTTGATAGGGAACATATGCTATAGGAAATGGGAGTGGCTGGTAGCACGCACAGTTGCCGGATTGGCCAAACAGGAAAAAAAGAAATATGCAGCTGAAGGTGAAAAAACCTAATCATTATCCACTCTCATAGTTATATTGTGTAATCATAATTATCTAGGATTGTTGTTTGCATAAATAATTGATTAGAAATAAATTAGTAATAAAAAAATCAGCGTATGTCCTCAACAACATGATGTCAAAATGTTGCACAAATAACTTATTTATTTGTTTCACAATCTGACATTTACAGTTTTTGCACATTTTTCTATCATCCTTCAGGTCAAATATTAGGACGCGATAGTTAATTATTTTTATATTAATTTGAATTAATTTATTTTTATCTTGGCCGTATCGGGGCACTGCCTCCCTTTTTTTTTCGTTAATATTTTTATTATTATTATTCTTTTAAATATGATTTTTTACCATTTTTTAGGATAAATTGATTGAATTTATAGTTGTTTTATGAGAAAAAAAAAATCAAACAAATTTTTTCCTACTTACCTTATCTTCCCTATAGGTCACAAATATAAAAAACTTTAAAATAAAATATACAATTGCAAAAAACCTTATTAAAAAAATTTCTAAATTTTAGATACTGCAGCGGGAGCGTGGTATTCCCGAGTATTTTTAAGATAAAAACTAACGAATTAAGCACTTTTGTGTTTTAATAATTATAGGAACATAATAAAATATAAAAAATAAATTATTTATTAAAAGCTATGCAATACTTGCATGTAATTCTTAACCTAGGGGACAGGGTAAGGTAACCTTTTTGTTATTTTGTGTAAATTAATGGAAAGCTAAAATTTATAATTTTCTAATTTATAATTCTATAAATCACACCATAAATAAAGAGGAACTATTGGTGTGATTTATAAAGATGTATTTTATATTAGTAGATCAAAATTAACTATCTAACTATTAATCATAATCGAAATTCGGTTACTCTTGTACATTAATATTAAAGTCTGAGACTAACAATTAAGAGAATGTTAGGTAAGAATACATCAGTATTATTATATTATTTTTTTTACATTTATTGTTACTGCTTTTGTTATTAAAATATAAATTATTAAAATCCTTGAGTATATGCAGGCATCCGTGAAATAATAGAAATTTTCGTTTTCCATTAATTCACACAATTTATAATTTTGTATTTTTTTTTAATTGGCTTTTATAAAATTGCACCTCGATTTCGACTATTACAGCACTAACTGGACAAACGATCTGAACTTCCAATTCATTAGAAAAGACTGATCTGGACATACGGAGTTGAGCTTTGGGGCTCCACTCAACCTTCGAATTCCTCTCGTATCCAATCATTGTAATCCAAAATCCTAAATGCTCCTTACTTTGTCACAAATAAAATCATACATAAAGACCTTAATGTTCCATATATAACCGATCTAGCCCGAACCAGATATCATTCGTTCCATTACAAACTCCCTAACCACCCAAACCCACTAGTTTCTAACCTTGCTTCCATGTCTGACAATAGAGGCGCCTGAAAAGAAGATGGCCACGAGATCTGCTAATGTAAAACGTCATTAGAGTGCTACCAATGGGTAGTATCTCTACACGCCTATAACACTCCATTTTAACTGAGATAAAATTTACTAAATGTATTATAATGTACAATTGTAAATTGCAATAAAAAATAAATAAATAAAAAGTTTTTTATATATTTAAAATATTTTACCCACCAAATAATAATGGGGTAGATATGGTTAATATATATAACATAAACCTGTATTATCTATTATCATTATCACATTATACTTTAATAGTCAATAATAATAGTAGAAAATAAATTGGCTCATTGAAAAAAAATATGATTAGCTCCAAGCTTAAACCTATAAATTAACATTGAAATTTAGTTCAAAATACTGTATATTAGAAAAATTAAATTTGCTGAACATTTCATCTCGAACATTTCTTAACTGTTGGGAAATATTCCTGATTATTGCTTTTATTGAAGCGTCACTAGAAAATATTTAGCTGTTACAAGTGATATTTTCATAAACAAGTTGAGCAATGACCGAAGTCCAAGGGACAGAACAACATCGAAAAAGAAATTGATTTTTTTTTTTTTTAACATAATAATTTCAAAATTCGTAAAGGCACTGTTTCTCTGTTAATATACAAAAAAATATGTATAACCGTTAACGGTGCACTTACCATTTTGATTAATTTAGTTAATTCACAGAAGTCCATCCTATCCAAGTTTCTTCTGTAAATACGATGGTCATAAAAAGTACTAAATATACTTTTAACATTTGCTAATAATTATAACAATTGAATATGCACTTAGTTGTATTTATAATGTATTAACTAATATAAATTATTGATGAATTTGCCTTACATTGGTCAAAAAGCTTTACAATTAATGTTAATTTTCAAGTAGAAAAAAAAAAATGTTTTCATCAAGTTCATATCCAGCTCATAACAGTAAGCATCGTGAAACATTAACTTTAAAACTTATTAATAACTTGAGAATTTATAATTGCTGCTTTTTTTAAGGAATTCGTGTTTTGTTATCATATTTAATCGTTTATACTTAATATTTAATTCCTCGATAATGCATATTTCGATATCGACGTTAAATATCTATATGAACTTACATACAATTGGAGTGGGTTGCTTTGCTGCATTGGCGTCAAATTTTTAGTGTCGCTGAGTGTGGCACACCAACACTTTTTCAATAATTTTAATGAAATTAGAAATTTTAAACAATTAAATAAATGTATACATACGTTAGCTTTATTGTGGTATACATTTTTTATTATTTTATAATACTTTTATTGTAAGAGAAAATGACTATAAATTAAAAAAAATACACATTGTTTTTCAGATAATTTGGGAACAACAAATTTTTTATTCCACACCTTTGTGTTTTAGTGTTATTTTTTTTTGTTGGCGTTATTTTTTTTTTCAATCTTTATATGATTTTTCCCTTGAAATAAATGTATAGCAAAAAAAAATATCGAGGACGAAATTTTTATTCAATATAAATTATAAGATCATTGTAGATTCAATATCAAGGCCAAAACAAATTCAAATTCTTTTTATATTTATTTAATCACATAACATTCTCTTACATAGAGACAATAGAGGATTACATAAAAAAAGGATCATGAAGTTCCATACCCAGTTACTGACAGTGACCTACAACTTGGGAAACACAATCACAACCCGGAGACTGAAGCCCAGGCTGCTGCAGGACATCCTGTTATAAATTCTATATTTATCAGTTCTGTTATTGTCACTCTAAAATGTTATTTTATCTTATTTATTTATTTTATTTTTTGTTCTCTTCATCTTTTTCTTAAATTCACTTTCTTTCTTTTTCATTACAGTCAATACGTTCTATATGTAACCAATTAAGCCCGAACCAAATATAATCCTTCCATTATAAACTCCCTAACCACCCAAACCCACTTTTTTCTAACCTTGCTTCCTCTTCCGTTCCTGTCAATCCTTCGAGGCATCTGAAAAAAAGATGACTACGAGACCTTCTAATGTAAAAGGTCATTAGAGTGGTACCAATGGGTAGTTTCTCTATACGCCTGTATCACTCCATTGTAACTGAGATTAAATTTATTATAATGCACATAGGGGTGATGGGAGCAGTGCGGTAACGCGCCTGTCTGCCAATCCAAAGGTTGCAAGTTCGAGTCCCCGGCCCTATCCGGGATTTTTTCAAGCATATAATTATACAATACTCACTCACAGCCTCGCCGGGCATTTGTGAGGCCCGTTAGCCAATGGTTGGCACACACAAAAATTGGCGTCGGAGTGACGAACCCACCCTATGAAAACCACGTCATGAAAGTCAACGAAGCCTTGTACCTCAACGGTGTGTCGCGCCAATAATAATAATAATTATAATGCACAGTTTTAAAAAATGGTAAATAATAAGAATAAAAGGACCTCATACATACATGTATTTCCGTCGAAAACTGGAATTCGAAATTTTTCACGATTACAATACTTTTCCCACTATATGTTCCATACATAATTAGTAAAAGAAAAAACATAGTTAACGGAGACGTCGGGGTACTAAACTAATATTACAAACATGGACGGTTTCACTGGACCAAAGTATCTTCAAATTCTGGTGCAATGTTATCCCTTAAAGGGCAAAGTAACCCTCTTTAACCGTATACATATTCATTCACATGATTAACAAAGGGTTTAATTAATTAGGGGATACTGAGCTTCGGTTTGTTGAGTAAATGGTATATTAGCATCAAAATGTGCATGATACAACAGTATGCAATCTGCATTATTAATAAAATTATAACTAACAGTATTTTGAAATTCATCTCCTAATTGTTTTATCAATTTAAGGCTTTAATGAATAGATGATTTATTTCATTAAAAAATATTTATACAATATATTTTTTTTGTTCCATTATTAAGGAATTTTGTCCTAGAATATTTTTTTGTCTATCAAACTATATATATATATTTTCCGTGTTCAAGATAAGAAAAAATGTTGTAAAGAATCAAATCATGAACTCTCCAATATGCGATTCTCAGACCTAGCTTCTTGAACTGTAATTTTTGTTATCATTTGAGAATAAAAATATAAAAACAATAATAAAAAATATTTTATTTGTTTAAAAGTATCGAAAACCACTAGAGGAGTTCTGAAAGGTAAAACATTACTGGAATGATAATAAAAGTTTAATCAATCAATTACGATTTTTTTTAAGCCACTATAGTAAAATTGATTAAAATAATCCAGCATTTGTTTCGGCATCATTAAATATCCTCTATTAATATCTAAGAATGAAAAGCAAACCCTAAGGCTATCTCTGGATACCGATAACAGAAATATCAACGATTAATTTTTAACCTTATCTTGCTGAGCTTATCAATTCGTTTGACATGACACATGGACCAGTCGCATAAGAAGTAATAGATACGTCGACGTGGAGCAAACATTCATTACTCAAGCAGATAAATTACATAACATAAAGTTTATCCACTTACCAATAGATCCAAAAGAGATGTTCCTCTTACTATAATCCTTTACTCAACTTCTAAATCTGTAAATAAATCCTAATATTAGAATAAATAATAAGAAGTATGTACATACATATATATATTTATAATCAAGTATATATTTTTCAATAATTACAATAATATAGACATAATTCTCATAAACATTGCTCATTTTGTATACTATTAATTATTTTCCTTTATTTTAATTTTATACATTTTTTTCCCACGCCGTTTTTCAATTTTACCCTATTTTTCTAAATTAAGTCTTTTTTCGTTTAAAATAAATGTTTCATAGGTAAGATAAGACCGTAGCTCAATAGGGTTTTAGAGGAGCCGGTTGGCCATTATTATATATAGTGA
>NW_027106342.1:241943-247787 GCF_000696795.3 Halyomorpha halys | reverse complement strand
TATAGTATGGAACATATATAACTATATATAGTGATATTGTTTATATAGAACATATAGTATGGGGAAGTGTTGTGATCGTGCAAAACTTCAAATTCGAGTTTTGATGTCCCTCACGTAGAAACAACAGTATGTCAAAATTATCTTTGGGTCTTTGTATTTATGTGAACAGCTTAGTTCAAAAACGAAATGTCGTACGAAACTAAAATTAAATATTTAGGGAATGTTTATAGACTGGTTAGTTACAGCAGTCTTAAAAATCGACCAGTAAGAAGTGACATTTTAGAGAATGGATTTTATACTTTTTTAGCATTTTCTCAAAAATAGCTTTAACAATTTTGATTAAGGTCTGAAAATCACATTGGAAATATTTAATATAAAAAAGGTGCTATTCTCTTTGAAATAGTCTGACAGTTCCTAAATATAATTGTTTTAAATATTCCTCTAAAGTACAGTTAATTTTAATTATTTGAAATGAATGACCACTTCCAATTGTTAGCACTAGTAAAAAAAATGGATAAATAAAAAATATTAAATAATCTGATATATTGAGAATAACCGAAAAGACTGCGCGTTATCTTCCAATCGAATTCGTATAAACAGGGTTTCGATATCATTTCTTTAACAGTTCTATTCTTGGCAGGAACAATGTTGGTATTTGTTAATCCCACCTCGGGAAACACTGAAATATGAATTTTTATTGCTATAGAATAATTTTTTTTTCAATAATCAACTCCAAAATTTATTTGAAAAAAATAAATAAATAATTCCTTTGATAACATGAATAATAGGAACAATCCTATTATTATTAATTATGGGAACCACTTTTTTTAGGCTATGTTTTACCATGAGAACAAATATCATTATGAGGGGTTACTGTAATTACAAACTTACTATCAGCCATTCCTTATTTAGGAAAAACATTAGTTATATGATTATGAGGAGGATTTTCAGTAGATAATGCTACCTTAACACGATTCTTTACATTACATTTCCTTTTACCATTTATTATTTCAGCAATAGTAATAACCCATCTTCTATTTTTGCATCAAACAGGGAGAAATAATCCTTTAGGGTTAAATTCTAATTATGATAAATCACCATTTCATCCCTACTTTTCAACAAAAGATTTGATAGGTATTATAATCACCTTAATAATATTTTTACTACTAATTTTATGAGAACCACGAAAATTAGGAGATCCTCAAAATTTTATCCCAGTCAACCCCTTAGTTACACCAGTCCACATTCAACCAGAATGATGTTATATAGTCTCTCATTTTTATTAGTAATAAATAATGAATAAATATCAAATATGGAAGTATTTGATAACTAACTGCAGGAGAAAATAAATTGTTTTCTACTTCTAAGGTTATTGTGTCAATAGTTAGACTTATTTTCTCTAACTGTTATATTATATATTTTTATTCTAAATATTTAATAAATAAATATTTTAATACGAGATTTATTTATATACAAAGCAGGGTGGAACGTAAAAGTTGTGGAAAGCGCGCACAGAACCTGATTTTTTTTATGTAGTTATTTTAAATATGTTTGTGATTATTATTATTTTTTTTTTAACCTTCTTCGAAATCTCTATTAGCCACTGTACATAATAAAAGATAAATTTTAAAATATTTTTACGTTATTTCAATATATTCATACAAGAATATATTTTACTTTCGTCTTTTATAATTTATTTATTTTTATTTTAATTATGTTTTTCTTTAATTTTGAATTTGTGTGATTATTAAATAAAAAAAATTGTAATTAACTCTAAATATGGTAAATAACTACTGTAAATGATAATATTCAATCAGATGTGTATAGTAACATTTTTTTAGTAAACAATATATTAAAATTAATACACTTAAAGTAAATTTGCCTGAATTGGACGAAGTACGAAACGCCTTCTAAATAAATAAAATAGTATAAAATATTTATTAAATAAAAGAGATATATTTAATTGCAAAAGATTTTCCTCAATAATATTTCATTTCCTAATCCTGATGTAAACAAGTTGGAGCCTAAGAATTTCTGAATATTTCACTGATATTTTTTTTTTATCTAAGAGTTCATTCACATCATATTTAGAGAGAATACAATTAAAGTGAATAATAAATCGAAAAAATAAACAAAATTAGATTTAAAGTTAAATAAAATAGGTAAATAAAAAGCTGGAGGTTTATGGATTTTCACTACGTTTAATATTAATAACAAAAATTTGTATGCATATTGTTTTTTTTTTATTTATAAACTGCTGTTATTGAATGATATAACATTTAATCTTACCTGAGGACAATGGTAATAGAGATAAGAGAATCCATTCACACCAAATTTACAGAGAAAACAATAAATGAAAAAATAAACAAAACTTTATTTAAAGTTAAATAAAATAGGTATCTTAAACTTCTAAGGACGATCAGGTAACCTATAAATAGGGACGGATTACGTGGCAGAAATAGTAAATGTCCCTCCTGATTTTTCGTCAAAACTATTAACAATGAATATTTTTGAATTAATTACCTTTTGCTTATGAGTTAAAACGATAGATACACTAACTTCCACTTTCCTGGAGGAGATACGATTGCCAAGCCTCGGAATTGGGCTCATCGAGGTGTATACAAAGGTGTGGCAGGCTGATAAAAATGGATTAAGAAACGATAAATCAAACAGGCTTTTTAAAATTCTGTACTTTTAATTGGTTAGTAAATGGTAAATATTTTTTTTATGTTAAACAAATAATTATTTATTAATATATCAATATATAAAAAACTTCTATTCACGGACACCAATGTTTGACAGAAACCCCTCATAACGGACAATTTTATTAAGGCCCCGGCTAACAAGATACATATTTAATGGATTCAAAGGTCTTTATTACGGAACTTCTCAACTCCGGACGTGGACACCAATTTCATTCCCTATGACCACTTTTCATTACTGCTGAAACAGATTCTAATCATAAAATATAAATATATAAGAAGATTGTCAGTGTTGCGGTCAAAAGAGAAACAAAAATAGTTTACAACTATTTATTTTCCGACGTTTCACCCCACTCTGCAGGGCTAAAAAGATACAAAATAATACAATGATAAGAATAAAAATACAAAGATTTAATTTTTTTTTCCTTTCCCGTATTGTTTTTGTTTTATGTGCATCTCCTGTACTTTTTTAGCTTTATATTTTACGTATTTTTATAAAGAAATTTTACTCTTGCCATTGTTACTTGTTTTTATTCTTATCATTGTATCTTATCTTTGTATTTTGATTCTTATCCTTCTATCATTTTGTATCTTTTTAGCCCTGATGAAGCCCTACAAAGTGGGACGAAACGTCGGAAAATAAACAGTTGTAAACTATTTTTGTTTCTCTTTTGACCGCAACCCTGACCATCTTCTTATATATCAATTTTTACGGTCAACTATATATACATATATATAAAATATAAATATTCTAAGTCGCGATTCAAGAACTAAATTTTATGAATCACTTATTTTGTGAAAAGTTACACAATACTGTTTTTTTTTTCTTTAATATAATAGAGCATTAACGAATAGTTACATTAAATATTATTATGCTTTACGTATTAAATTTGTGAGTTTGGAATTTAATTTCTACTCAATTCTTGTATTGAATTATTGAGGAAGTTAACCGATTTTGTTGTTAAAGATTGGTGAGGAGTCAGATGAAGAAACAACGATTGATCAAAGAAAGCATTACTGCTAAGAAATCTAAAAAATAGATTACGAGTTTAAAAAAGAGGAGGAATAATGACAAATTGCTGTTTTATCCGAGCGGATTTATCAGGTGGTAGGCCAAAATCTGGTATTAAAGAGCCATCAGAGTAATGTGGATGGAGCGAAATAGGAATTAGGATTGCTTTTGGGATTGAAAATTAAATATTGCCGCACAGTGGTCAAAATTACTTAGTTAGCGCGACAAAACTTTTTTTTTTTAATTTTATGTTTATTTCTTTATTGACATTTACAACTGTATATAAAATACAAAAAACAAGTTTGAAGTAAGATCATAATGATATGATACAGCATGTAGAGAAACTAACCAGTAGTAGAACTCTGAAAACATTTTACAATATAAGGTCACAAGGCCATCTTCTAAACTGTTTTTTTAATCTTTAGTTCTTGTTTTAATTTGAGATTAGTTGATATTTGTAGTTGAGCTACTGTATACAGTGCTTAAAGGATGAATGGCAATGTTAACATGTTACCTTGCGAGCATTTTTTTGTTTCAGGTAAATTAGATGTTTTCTCTCGTCCAGAAAAAGGTATCAGTGAGTATAAATACTTTAATTATTATTCTGGATTTTCTTTTTAGAAAGTTTGATTATATTAATTTTTTTTAAATTGTTGAGGTGAAAACACTTCCAAGATGAATATAATCTATACTATATTTTTCATTGTACAAGCCTTCGGGACAATTTTATATATTTTCAATTTCTCTATTGAAATCATGTCATCTTTATATCATAGTTCAAAATTTTTTTACACTACATTATTTGATTTCTTGTCTTTCAATATTTTAGAATGGATTGTTATAGTGAATATAGAACAATGATAAATATAGATAATACTCATCTTGGAAGTCTTTCACCTCAACAATTTAAAAAAAAAATTAATTATTATTTATTTATGTATTTAATTAGTTTTAATTATTCGTAGGAAAGTCCCTTGAGAGTTTCGAAGAAAGAGACTTCAACGTGAGAGCCCTCTAGTTCGGAGCTCGGGGAACAATACCAAGCACAACTAGGAGCTTCATGGAGGAACTGGTGTTGATATTAAGGACGTAGCGAAAATGGGAGAAAATGTAATCCTGGCACCCTGGTAATCATCCAACACCACATGCATGGTAACAGATGATAATAGTGCGGAATCAGAAGGCTAAATGGAGACCTTGGGGCGCCTCAGAACAATACTTAACAAAACAGTATTAACTAGAATTCGATCTTCGAGAGCTTATGAAAACTGTTTAATAGAATAGGATCTGTCTTATCCTAATCATAAGAACATTCACTACGTTTCAAACATCAAAAGAACGATCAACATACAGAGAACATCAAATACCAAATGCTACGTCAGTTTTGTCATCACCCATGCTCATCTGGAATTGTAGAAACAAAAGTAAACATATTTAATTTGAGTTATGTTGTTAGTCCCATGTATACTATTGTAGGCCCATTTTCACCGGGGTAATACATTTTTATATCTCCCACATAAAAAGTGTTGAAATGAATAAGTCTCAACATTTACACTGGTTACTAAGTGGTAGGGGGGGGGGGGCTCTAAGTAGCCCCCTGGGACCCCAAGGACTGGTACCCACCAATAATACCATTACTAGTACAGACATGGCAGGAAGTGAGCATAATTAGCTCTTACACTTCACAAAAATTACCATGACAAGTAGTGAACGAATCATTTGTTTTGATAATTGTAATCGGAGCCCATATCACAGGTGAAACCTTAAGTATTGTTCTTATCACTCTCACCACCCGTTCTTCAATTAATATCTGATGGACTGTTCATGTCATCGCTAATAACACATATTATTTGAGGGGTCATATGAATATATTTACAGAATTCTAAAAAAATGAATCATCAGATTTAGATTTTAATATATACATATGGATTTGTTAACTAAAAGGTTCTGTAGTTTTTCTAATTCTTTTTATACTATGATGCATTTTTAAATGAACATATTCACCCTACTTTTTTTAGAACATGGTTTATCGATTGGAATTATCAAGAAGCACTATGTACAGTCTACTAATAAAAACATCCAAGCTACGAAAGCGGTATCTTCCAGAGCTTCAGAAAACTATTATATATA
>NW_027106342.1:239585-241872 GCF_000696795.3 Halyomorpha halys | reverse complement strand
TATTTTTTCTTTTTATTGTTGAAATTCACAGCTTTATTCATATAAAATACATAATAAATAGTAAATTTGTATAAATAATATTAGTTATATTACAATGGCATGATATAGACTTTTAGAGATTGTATTACTCAAATAACATTTTTCCATCAGAAGACCAATTTAGGCGCCTTGGAGGACTGCCAAGAATAGAAGAAGAAGCGAGGTTAGAAACTAGTGGGTTTGGTTTCTTGAGGACTTTAGATTAGGATTGATATCTCGTTTGGGTTAGATCAGCAACATATGGAACATTAAGGTCTTTATGGATGATTTTATTTGTGACAAAGTAAGAATAATTAAGGATTTTGGACTTTAAGGATTGGATACGAGAGGAATTCGACGGTTTATTGAATCCCCTAAGCTTAACTCTGTGTGTTCAGATACGCCTTAATTAGTCCTGCAGATCAGTCTTCTGTAATGGATTGAAAGCTTAGAACGTTTCTCAAGTAAGTGTTATAATAGTCAGAATCGATGTGCAGTTTCTTGTCATCTTGAGGATTACAAGTTAGTCGTTTATCTGGATGTAGTCCAAGGATAACGGATCTGTCCAGCAGGGATAAGAGGAATATTATAAAAAGATACTGTAGAACAGTCCGTATGTTTACGATAAAGATTAAAGGGGATTTGATGGAATTTATTTGGATTCTCCAATTTCGACACCATTCTTCAAGGATTTTGATACTGGATTGGAGAGTTAGGGACTCAATTAAACGGTTAATATTAACTTAGAGCAGACATGTATGATCGGCACACGTGGTTAGAATAGTAATATAACCTAAAATATTACTTAATAGAATCAGCGTTATTTTGATCACAAGAACATGTTAGTAGGTATTAGTTGTCATCAAAAAACATATGAGAACTTCAGCTAACTCCTTACCACATCAAGATTTTATTGCCCAAATAGTCATATTTGAAATAACTTCTTCGTTTATTTTTACCCCTTTAGTCATGTTCGATTAGAAAATAAAAAAAATCATAATTAACTGATCGGTACTAATTATTAGGTAGTAGAGTGAGACAACGAAAAACTTTGAAAGTGGTGAATGATTGGTGTTCCTCAAGGGTCGACACTATTTTGTTTCATGTTTGGAAAGTAAGGAGAAATTACAAAAGATGGTCTTCTTCCTACATACTTTTACTTCATTCTCATTTAATTTATGCCAAAATTACAATGTGTTAACTAAATTTAATTTTATTACTTAAAAGTTCAAAGAACTAAGAAAGAAAAATAAGTTATTATATTTTCTAAATTGGAAAAAAAAATTTCAGTAATGAAAATTCGCCAGATTTTTATTTATATTGTTAAAAATCATGCGTACATCAGCCGAAATATAACAGTAATAATGTTATACAAACTAAAAAAATAGTGTTGAGGCTTTGGACTATAACATAATAATTAAGAGAAACCTTGCAGTTTTCAGTTGGATACAATACTTTTGGAAATTAGATCGCCCATTTAATTTTTAAATTTAAACATTTATTTTTTACCCTTGGTATTTTTTGTTTTTAAATTGAAGATAAGTAAATATTTAGATGTCACAATGCTATGAATCACAACATTCTTGTTATTATTTTTTTGTAACTGCTATTATTGTGAAATATTTATACTTTACCCCATTTAGAGTAAGTAATAATCAATTGCAATTTAAGGGAACTATACTCAAGATTATGAGAAAATAAATAAATCATAACGAATGAATAAGCAAAACAAAAACTTATTCTTACTTTATATTTATATATTAATTTAGAAAACGTGCATATGTTTTTGGAAAATTTATCGAAATTACATATTTCGTCTATGGCTATTTTATTTTAATGATTTGGAGAATTTGTAAAGGGTTATTGTAAATAAGAAAACATCTGAATGGAAAGTAAATACAACACGAGGATAAGAAAATGGACTTCTTCCGGCGCTGCAACCTCCTTGGCGGGTCGAGGGATCCTGATAAGAGAATAAACGTTTAGAGCAAAAAAAGGTTGAAACACAAGATTTTATTTTATGACATCTTATCCTTTGAATACATTACTTTCTCCTATCATTTTAAAATCTAAAAAACACTTATTAATACAAATTAATTTTTTTTTTTTATCGTTTTATACTTATTTTCTTAATATGCTTTTTATGAATATATGTTTCATTCACCTATATTATCTAAGGAGTTATATATAAATAATATAATAAACAAATGGATCGAAAACAGGACTGACTTCGAAATATGGAGTTTTTCGGATTTGCAGTTTCGAGTTA
>NW_027106342.1:236685-239420 GCF_000696795.3 Halyomorpha halys | reverse complement strand
TAGGATGAATATCTCTTTTTAATATCACAATGTTTAAAAAAAATCAGAATTTTTATGATGAATTAACATTAAATTAAAACAAAACTTTTTTTTTATCCTTTTCTTTCACTATTTTTACTCTCCTATAACGTTTCGGCACTCAGGTCATTATCAAGAAGACTTGAAATGGATTTATCTAAGTTTAAATTTTTTTTTCACTAATTGATTTAAAATATCCACTTTAGCTATTTTTTTAATCATTTATTTATTGTTATTTACAACTGTATACACATATATACATCAAGTAAATTTGCTGTAGGTGAGATAGTGACATGATACATGTGGTGAATCTACCCATTGATAGAACTCCAATAACATTTCTAGAGGAGAAGATCCCAGAGGCCATCTTCTTTTCAGACGCCTAGGAGGTTCATTAGGTAATGAAGGAGAAACCAGGTTAGAAACAAGTGGATTTGGGTGGTTGGGAAGTTTTCCATGGAAGGAATGATATCTGGTTCTGGCCAAATCGGCAACATATGGGACATTGAGGTCCTCATGGATGATTTGATTTGTGACAAAGTAAGGAGCATTAAAGATTTTGGACTGTAAGGATTGGATTCGCTTTAACTATTTAAAATTTAAATTATTTATTATCACACTCTTATCAACAAATAAAAACAGGAGTGACAACAAATAAGTAATTAAAGCGAATGAAATAAGACAATAAATGTTATAAATCTATTTGGGTATAATAGCCTGCATTTGAAAACGTTTAAAACTTGGATACATCAATTTTGAGGGCCTTCTTGATAATGACCTGAAGGCCGAATTTTTGGTGGAGAATATAGATAGTAAGAGAAAAGGTTCAAAAGAAATTTGTGTTTAATTTAAGTATCTACTCTCAAGCTAAGTTTAATTTAAGTGTTTACTCTCAAGCTAAGTACTAATATGCCCTATATTAACAAACTAATGAATCCATGTATTTACTCTTTAATGTATAGGTATCAACTCGTTAATAAACATATTTTTTCTAAAAACATTTTCTATACTATAAATCATTATTAAATTAACATGTGCACCCTAACGTCTATTGGTAGTATCCACAATCGGTCGAGATTATCACTTGACGGATTAAACTACATGCAAGTAAATAAATAAGATGAGTATATGGGTACTCACAGCGGTAGTAGCATGCTCCTGATAGAAGACACTGAACGATAAGAAATAGCTGGAGTTGACAATATGAGAACTAGTGGGGGACAGCAGCTGCGGGGAACTCCGACCTTAGCCGATCCCAACCGGGAGGGTTGTCCTCAACGGTCTTCTGAACAGGGAGGAAGGGGGATAGGGTGGATTGGGGGGTCGCCATCAGGAGGGTTAACAATGCACAAGGGTAACTAGCAGATTCATCTTGCCAATATGCTCGATGCATTGTTTGCGGTCTATACTCCCGCCCGCTTATAGATCTACGGTTGTTTCGATGAAGACAATTATCTTCATATCTCTCTCCCCTCTAAACCCTTTTAGATTCAGAAGTTTTCAAGAGTTATTTAACTCTTTTTTAGATCTAATAATTCTTGTTTATTATAATAACAAGTAAAGTTACTCAGGATAGTTCCATTACAATAAAATGGTTTTCAAGGACCACTGTATAATGAATTCATTATACTACTGTTTCACTGCTGTTCAGCTGGTATTATAATTGAATAATTCTCACAATAAAATACATAGTATGGTCTGTTATTTATTAACTACGACCACTTTCCACTGTTTATATATTGAAGAAGAATAAAAGAAAGTTGTTTTTTTTTTATTATCTTTTGACCGCACCTGAACCATATTTCTGTAAGTAAGTTTCAAATAATAATAAGTAAGTTTTTAAAATAATAATAAGTAAATTTTTTTTAATAGGTAAGTTTTTATTTAATAATATGTTTTTGTTTAGTAACATATTTTTGTATGTTATATACGTTTATAATATAATAATATGATTATATTTATATTTAATATTATGATATTGAATTATATAATAATATGATTATGATGTTTATAATGATATGTTTTTGTATAATAATGATTTTGTTATTGGTAATAATAATGTTATTGGTTTTTTTTAAATATGTTTTTTAAAATCATAATAAGTAGGTTTTTTTTTAACAAGTAAGTTTTTAATTAATATTTTTTAACAATAAAAAAAAATTATTTTATAGCCTGTTATTTATTAATTACAATCATTTTACACTGTTTTGATGCTGAGGAAGAATAAAAGTAAATTTTTATCGTTTGACCGCACCTGGACCATCTTACGGTGTAAGTTTTTAATAACTAAGTTTACAATAATATTATGTAATTTTTGAATAATAATAAGTACGTTTTTTTTAATAATATGTTTTTGTATGTTACATTTGTTTATAATATAATAATATGAACATCTTTATATTTATATTTATTATAATTATGTTTAATAATATCATAATATAATCATGGTGGTTTTAATAATATGTTATTGTTTAATATTATGTCATTTGTTTTTTAAAAATAATAATAATTAGGTTTTTTAAAAATAAAAATAAAATTTATTTTAAAGCCTGTTATTTATTAATTACAAGGATTTTCCACTGTTAAGATGCTAAAGAAGAATAAAAGTTGTTTTTATTTTCGTTATCTTTTGACCGCACCTGGACCATCTTTCGGTGTAAGTAAGTTTTTAATAACTAAGTTGAAAATAATAATAAGTAATTTTTAAAATAATATAA
>NW_027106342.1:229514-236404 GCF_000696795.3 Halyomorpha halys | reverse complement strand
TTTTATTTTATAACTTGTATTTTAATAAGAAATACAATTTAGTTTGTAGCCTGTTATTTATTAATTACAACCATTTTCTACTTTTTAGAAGCGGAAGAAAAATAAAATTAATTTTTTATTTTCGTTATCTTTTGACTGCACCCGGACTATCTTCCGGTGTCAGTAAGTTTTTAATTTTTAATAAGTAAGCTTTTATTTTCGCTATCTTCTAACCACACCCCACCGTCGTGTTTTTATAGAATTTGTTTGTTCTAGTCTGTAACTGAATGTTTTGCGGACCTATTTGTACTGAAACGTAGTAATGAGCGTAAAATTGTCTATAGGATAGCTTGAAAAAATAATTGTTTTGACATTCGGAAGATTTACATTTTTTGTAGAATATGAACTGCATGATCACACTAAAAGAAATATAGATATATTAGTGACAAATCTATTTATCTTACAAGCGATGTAAAAACTTTATAACCATTCCATATATTATTATGGGCATTTAATACTCTACTCTTATGCATTAAAAATACAAAGACCACTTGCAGTTTCAACGTGCCTCTGTACTCTGTTTACCGATAGCACTCAGTGGTAGAGACACAGTACAGAAAATTTTAAGCGGATTAAAAATAATTCAGTAAAAATAGATCCAAAAAAAGATTCAGTTACAAGTCAGAGCAACCTAAGACTTGAAAAAAATATATTTTTATGTAAGTGACGAATTCTTTAGATCTTTATCGTACATCAATGAAGGGGACCTGACGCCCGTAGGTCTCAGAGCGCTCGATTCAGAACGTTATGGGTTCGATACCCAACTGGGGTAGATAATATTTATTTTTCGACGGTCCCGAAAAATGAATCTTGACACTCCCACCTTGATTAGTATGCAGTGGCTACGCTGGTAAACACTAGGGGTTGACAAAAAGGACCAGGAGACCCACTTGCCTGAATAGTTGCCTCCACCAAGTACTAATACCAAAACCAAAACATCAATGTAAAAGCATCACAATCTTTCCAAGTCGCCATATAATACTCAAGGCATATTTTTATAATTCATGATATTCTTATGAATTAAAAATACAAAGTCCATTCATAGTGTAAAAAAAATATTATTTTTTTGTACTCTACTTTCCGACAGCAACCTATGATGGAGATTGGGCAGTGAATGATGACACATTATTTTTTTAAGTTATCCTATAGACAATTTTACGCTTATTAGTACGTTTCAGTACAAATACGTCCGCTAAACATTCAGTTACAGACTAGAACAAACAAATTCTTTAAAAACGCGTCGGTGGGGTGTGGTTACAAGATAACGAAAATAAAAAATTACTATTATTTTTCTTCAGCATCTAAAAAGTAGAAAATGGTTGTAATTAATAAATAACAAGCTACAAATTAAATTTAATTTTTATTATTAAAAAAGCTTATTTATTAATAAAACCTACTTATTATTATTTTAAAAACCAATGACATATCATTAAACAAAAACATAATTGTACAAAACATATTATTAAAACTATCATATATATTAATCTATTATAATTATTTGTCTTTATCCTTATGAAACGGGTCTTAAATATAATAATAGGACACAGTTAAGTAATAGTGCTACATTATAATTAAGATACATTTTCATGTTACATATTTATTTATTTTTTGTGACAAGGAAATTATAAAGCAAAGACTTAATCAAAAGTTACAAATATCAGTATTTTGATCTTAACAATGGGGAAAAGGCCCCACACTTATCTAGGCCCCAATTATCTATGAAAAAGAAATAATAAATATAGAAGGAATAATTAGTTTCACAAAATTTGATATGTGAAAATAAAAATTAAATCTGTACTGCTAAAACCCATGAAGGGTTAGGGGTGCAGTATTTAGGAGGAAAGTTCTGTTACTAGACCAACGGTTGTGCAAGGTAATTTGGTCAGAATCCCCCTCGACCACCAGATTTTTACCCAATTAATAAAGCTGTATGGACCTCAAAGGGTTCCGAACACAGGGCTAAAGTGAAACAGAAAATAATTACGATCTCGTATCTGCCACAGCCGGAATTGAACCTGGGTCTTTGTAATTAGTACCTGAGGCATCCCGCTACCTACAATTTAAATTAACTTTAATTGATTTAATTAAGTATAATTAAAAAATATTTATTTTAAAAATTTCATTGTAGTGGAGGTAAACATAAATATCTTAAGCATAAAATGAAATTAGTTTAACCAGGTCATGTGGACTTAAAGGTATAATTTATTGAAAAAAAAAAATTTGGAACCATTAAATTATGTTAATTCAACTATAATAAAACGTTATTGCACAAAAGTTCGTTTAGTAAAAGTTCTGTTCTTTTAAATATTACAACACTAAATCATCTACAATATTTGGAAAGAAATATTAATCGTTCAGCATGGATATTAAAATTAATCTATTCAAATCCTCGGGTAATCCATTGAGACGTCTGAAAAAGAAATAGCTCTGTCCATGGGTGTAGGCAGGGGGGAGCTGCGTCCCCCCCCCACCCCAGATATTTTAAATCCAAGAAAAAAAAAGAAAAGAGTTACTTATTTGATAGATGATTTCTTTCTGAAAATATTCTACAATTAGGAAGGTAACATTGCTAAGAGTTGACATCTTAATGGATCAAAAATCACAACAAACCATTGACGGAACAAGATGGATGTACGTCGATTCTTCGATAGAAAAGGTAACCTATAATGGCATATCTATGAAAATTATGGGGGGGAAATTTAAAAGAACCTTTTTTTAGATTTCATTATTTCTATTATAACTTACTGTTTGCTATTTTAATAATCTCAGAATGATTGTTGAAAATAAATCAAAGAAGGCAACCATCGTAGAAGAGGTAGTTAATATTTTTTCATGCAATTCCAAAAGGCAGATGCGCTCATTGCAAACCTTTTTTATCACCTCTTTTGTATTGATTGTACGTATTCATGTTCAACATTTAAGTTTATGCTCAAACAAAAAATAATATATATTAACTATTATATATGTAATATATATAACTTAAGTATCGTGGAGAGGAAACAGCGAAAAAAAAAGTGTAAAGGGGATTAAATGACCTTCCAGAAATAAAATGACTTTATTTAGTCAGCACTTCTACATATACACATCAATCAGCTGATACGGCCTGTCAACTTTTAGCGTACTTAGGCTGTAACTCCCCCCACCTGAACTCCTACAATAACATGAAAAAGACTATATTTACAAAAAAAATTTAAATCGATTTGCATCGAATAAACGATCAATCAACACCGATCTTTTCTTTTATCCAAAGCCGCTGGATCTTTTCGCATACCGTCGCATTTCCAACATATAAATGGAGGATATTACTGGCTTTGGATGCTTCTTTCAGTGCTCTGCATATTTGGTCCTCTTTAAAACCCGGTTGTGACTTAAAATTAGTCGAAATGATACTACCGTACTTGCTCTATTCCATCTTCAGCAACGCCGTGGTTTCTGGATTCCAAATAATCTGGTTGTTGATAATGTCCTCAAGTTCCTCCTTTTCCGTCGGTCTTTTTGTTCATCGTTTGAACTTTCTTCTGCGAACGTCTCCTCCCTATTCTGGTTCTCTGGAAAGGCCGATTTCTGTTCTTCTTCTGGAGTCCACTCCCTCAAGAACTGTCTTCCAACTCCAGACGTTTCCCCTTGGTCATCTTCTAATGCGTTCACCATTATCGCTCGCGAGAGGCAATCTGCTACAACATTTTCCTTGCCAGATTTGTACGTGATGTCCATATTGTACTGGCTCAACAGTTCCTTCCACCTTGTAAATCTCGCTGAGGATTCCTTTAGCTTTCCCACCCATGGCAGGGGCCTGTGGTCCTTCTGAACCCTAAACCTTTTCCCGAACAATGCTCTATAGACCATACTATCTTTCATATGTATGTTTGTGTAATAGGCCGAGATATGCTCCCCCTTGGCGAAATCCTGCCTACGCACATGACCACAGTGATCTTATAATGGTTATTATTCTATTATGTGTTATTTTATTTTGTAAAGATTCAACGGCCTAACTTGTCCATACAGTCATGTATATAAAATTTAATTGTTATAAATTTGAATACGTAAACAAATAACCTTAAAAAAACATTTATAAAAGAAATGATATGTATATTAAAAATACATGTAATGTATGCATATTAAAAAAAAGTATTAAAATGCATATAATGTTGTGTTTGCTTATTCTTTTTTATTGGTATTCATATTTATCAAAAAGATTCAAGAAACACTTTGAAACACATTAAGACCGCATTTTGTAGTACAAAATTATATAACAATATAAAGTTATCACTGTTTATTATATAGATATAGTTTAGTTAAGGGAATAAGAATCTTTACCTAAATATAAATAAAAACTTTAATTTTTGTAATTTTGACCTAAGTTTTTTAAAAATAAATATTCTGTAAAATATTAATTCATATATTGTAGATGCAAAACTGTTCAGGAAAAAATGACCTTAATAAAACAATAGCTGGCAATAAGCAGAATTTAAAATAAATTATTACGAATTCTATCGTAATATTCTATCGAATATTTGAAAATAGATTTTTTGTCATATATTCTATGTAATTATAGTACCGAGCTGTTTCTTCGTCCATCATAAACTGGTATGATCAGGATTTGTTTGTAACACAGCTACGAAGAAAACAGGGTATATAAGAAAACAACGGCTGACTGAAATGAAAGATCGAAAAAACAAAAACTAGCTGAAGAAAAGAATGATAAAGAGGATGTCGTTTGGAATCGATATGATACCGTATATCACAACAGGCTGACGAGCAGCGTAAGCATCATCTAGATTTGGTTCACGAATCTGTCAAAACAGATCAAACAAACAGTGAGCCTAGGCTCATGATTATGGCTAACGGGTCATTGAACATCAAATGTTTTTTAATATATAATATATTTCAATGAGTTCAAATAGATTTTACTATTTCAGTCTAAATTATCGCTTTTACATTGAAAAAACAAAACAAAAAGGTCTAATCATTTACAAAATCCTGCAATCCAAAATTTGCGTATTATTGAAGGTTATGCACCGTATTGCAGTCAGTTGAAAATTTACATGTCAATACGAGAATCTCTTACGTATTTTAAAGTCGTTAAAAATGATATCATTATTCGCCTGAAACAATATTATGTTGTTATTGAATATTGGATATAGTTCCATTACATTTATTTTCTTATTCATCTTTCTAAAAAAAAGTTGAGTTTCTTGGAAAATAGATTTATAAAGGGTATATATTTATAAGCAGACATTTATAAATACATCTTGTTACTTGTCGAGGTCAGTGATAAAGTATTAGACAGCATATTCCAATTCTTCTCTTGGCAAAACTATCCATACAATATTTTGTAAGGGGAGTTTCATTATGTTTTATTTTTATAGCTTCTCAGTCCATCATTATTTTACAAATATTATGGAGTAACTCATTAAAGGTTCTTCATAACATTTAATTTTTTATTGAGGAGGTGATAGCACAGCTATTTGGGCGAGGGCCCCAGAGATCAACATTCAAAAACGTTGCAGATTCGATTCACATTATGGTCAGTCAATATTTATTTTGTGGAAATCTCCAGAAATGAATCTTCAATGAATCTTCTAACTCTGAGACTGCATAGGTCCTCCTACATAAAAAATAAACAAAACAAATTGTGTTAGTCAGTATTCGATAAAAACCTTTTTGGCATGCATAGCTAGTTGAGAATAATCTTTTAAAATATTTTAGAGATATAGCCCCCACAATTCGGGACTTTTTCCGAAATTGTGAACAGTAAGTTATTACTAGTTTATTTAAGGTCTAGTAGTTGTTGTCCTTGATATTTTGTGTAGTAAAGTATAACACTCTTTGGATGCTTTCGGATAGCGTAACTAGGGTATGTGTACTTTTATTTTTGTTTTTCACCCCTATCTGATCATTTCTGGCACACAAAAGAATATCGTACTGCTAACCAACCTATCTAACTGGAGTGGGAGGGTTAAGTTGTCATTCTGTGGGGCCGTCACAACATAATAGTCATTTCTCCAGGCCGGATTAGAACCGGCGCCGCTACAGACTCGAGGTTGATAAAGTGATGCCTTAAATCCCTGAACAACAAATCGCTTCAACCTGGGGTATGTACTGTGTGACTTTTGTCTGTAGTGTAGAGATGTTGCAAGCTATAGTGTATAAGTGTACTGGATGTGTGTTAGTGTAGATGTTACATTAATTCGGTACAATTGCTCACCTCGAGTATAATTATCGGATAATAAGAAAGCTACCTTTCTAATTATATGCCAATACAAGCATGCTTGAGGTAACAAGTACATTGGCAAAAAAACTAGGACTACGATTCCCCATTTTGCGTTTACTTTGTGAATTTGAATCCAACAGTACTGTACTTGAGTTTGAAATCGACATGGGACAAGACGAGTTAGATCATCTACTAGGTAGGGACGTGACGGCCAGCGGGTTGAGGCGTAGGTCCTAGAGCGCCAGTTTTGGAACGTCGTGGGTTCGAATTTATTTCTTGGCGATCCTGACAAATGAATTTTGACGCTCCCTCCTTCTTTCGTACGCGGTGGCAACTATTGTAGCCGCCATAGGTTGACAAAAAGGACCACTTGGGCAATTTGCTGGGCTAGTTCTCCCCACCAGATACCAATACCAAATAAATGTTCTACTGCCCATTGATGGAAGGGATGAATTATTGAAATCAACCACATCAGGGCCGAAATTGATGGTTTTTGGAATTTAAATTATAAATGATCCCCAAACCCCAAAAGCCTCCATATTACCCATCATCTTATCGCCCTATCTCTCTATTACCGATCATGGGCAAAATCCTTGAAAAACTCATTTTGAAACGCCTATACCCCATCCTGGATTCC
>NW_027106342.1:222267-224135 GCF_000696795.3 Halyomorpha halys | reverse complement strand
AAAAAAAAAAAAAAAAAAAAAAAAAACTTGTTAGTAGAGGCTGGATTTTGTACAGTAAAAAATTTGTATAAAACACACAAATTCAAGCATATTATCTGACTGTTTGAATCAAAGCAAACTCCTGTAATACTTACTAACATACACACTTTATCCATAATTGAAGAACTGAGTTGAAGCAGTATCTAATGATTTTAAAAAAATTATACTATGAAGTTTTGAAAACTGAAAATGTTAAGGTTTTGCTGAATTTGAAGCAAGGAAACAAAAGATGCAATTCCATGAAAACCCGGCCTCTACTTGTTCGCATTGTGTACAACAAGCAGAGCAACAAAAAAATCTGCTGTACTAACGCATTTACAACAGTTACAGTGTATAGTTTTAGTCATAGTATGATTTTTCTTTTTTAGTAACTTTCATCATTTTAATACAGTATAATTTTAGCTTCATAATACTCAAAGCTGCAGTCCGCTGGTTGAAGTTTTCCATCAACAGAATAAAGACATATATTTATATAACCTGAATGAAATTTTAATTCAAATTTTACATTGAAATGAAATTTTTAAAATAAACTCAATTTTTAATTTATATTAATTCAAATTAAAAACTTGATAATAGTTAATATAAATTATGGGAAGTGGGATTTTTCGGCTACTAATTACAAGAACCTGGGTTAAAATTTAGTTTAAATTGTATGTATTTTAATTTTTAATTATTTAAAAAAAATATGTAATTTTAATTTTAGGGATCTATTGCTGTAAACAATGAGACAGAAGCAAGAGTGCGATCCGCTCATTCTAATCCCGAATGATACCAGTACCCTGTAATCCTGGATCATCCTCCATCTAAGCCCCAAGAGATGCTTCCTTGACCCCTACCCTTTTCTCTTTCTACATTAATGATCAGCTACTTCTTGTCTTTAATTTCTTACACCACCTTGGTAGAAATATCCACTCCAATATCAGTTGAGAAAGTAAAGGGAAAAAAAAGTTTCAAAGAAGAACGAAAGATCTGATTTAATCCTTTCACGGAATCTGCAGCTCACGTTATCAATTTCATAGATCCAGAAAAAAAATTGTGCTTTCTCGAATAACAGACACATCATGATCATTGAGAAGACCATAACACAAAAAGAGGCAATCCTTCCCCGCCGGACCCACCCCGCTAAGACCCCCGGGGCGCGACGGTCCTATATCACTTTTGAAAGCTAGCTATAATTTAGCTATAACAGGAAGAGACTTTAAGATAGTTAAATCGAGCAATGTTTAAATAGCGCCTGAAATTGAAAAACGGCATAAAACCATGATACACGGCTTCATTATGAATATGCTTCATTCACAATCCCTTCATCCTGATCCTACAGCACAATCTCTATCGCACTTCACTTATCGTTATAATTCCTTGATTGAAACTGCATAAGCTCCAAAACCTTTTAAAATTTATAGGAGAGTCCTGGCCAAAGCCTTAGCTGCTGCGGTTATATAGCCCTCGTTCCATCACAATTTTCTATCCATTTCACCGGGAAAAAAGCACTAAAATTTACGGGCGATTCGAGTTATGGTAATTCAACTTTTATATTTTATTTATAATTTTATGATCTCAGTATACTCCAATGAGAGCCTTGGCCGAAAAAAAAAGTTGTATGATGGTGATTAACAAAATATGAACATTTCTTTGCATTTTTCGCCTACCTGACCGCCAAAAAAAAAAGTTAGCGGGAGTAGGGATAAAAGGCCGGTTCTGGCGCAGTAAATGAGCCTTTTTGGACTTTGGACCCTAGCCTCGAACCAGCCTTAACCACGTGTCCTTGGACTTTGAACTCTAGCCTCGAACCGGCCTTAACCACTGGTAAATGAGTCATTTTGGACTTT
>NW_027106342.1:213709-217632 GCF_000696795.3 Halyomorpha halys | reverse complement strand
TAGATCACGTGACTAGTGGTTAAGGTAGGTTCGAGGCTAGGGTCTAAAGTCCAAAATGACTCATTTACCAGTGGTTAAGGCCGGTTCGAGGCTAGAGTTCAAAGTCCAAGGACACGTGGTTAAGGCTGGTTCGAGGCTAGGGTCCAAAGTCCAAAAAGGCTCATTTACTGCGCCAGAACCGGCCTTTTATCCCTACTAGCGGGTTTTAATAAAGTGAATCCTTTTAAAAAAATAAATGTACAATTAACGAGGAATGTCTTATTACGTCTTATGCTATTACGTTCATTTGCATTCAATAATGACGTTCTTCAAGGTTTGTCAAGGTTAAGTTGTTTGAGGAAGATCACTCAAAACTGTCCATTATAATTCATTGCTTGAAGATGATATCAAGAAGCTCCTGCTATATATTGACAAACCAATGAACTAGTAGGGATACCGGACCCAAGTGTCTGAACATGTCAAAATGAGTGTCAGCTCAGAGTTCCTCAGATCCACAGCATATTCTGCTTATATTCAGATAGTCGACGTGAGTGAGTAATTTTATATGACACCCAGGCAAAGGAAGAGACACTGAGATGAGAGAGAAGAGGAAAATCAGGTCCTTAAGCTCCATAGAAAGCTTTAATTAAATCATTCTATATATTACCCCAGTACATTTAATAGTAAAATTTAATTTAATTACAATACTAACCCATAGTGTACATCCTTTTAGCTTAAACCTCACATAAAATCAGCAACCCCCTCGACATCTGAATTAAACAACAGTGAAACATCTATATAACTGCCACCGATGCGAAAATGTTTTTCCCTGAAACTTTATTGTATTTATTTTTATAAATCCATTCTCCCCTTTATTCACTTCTTTATCCTTTTAACATTTAAAAATTTCAGGCTTCTCTGCCCATTATCCAGTTTTACGAATAAAAATGTTTCCAATATTTTTATTTTTTTACACATTTCCATACAACAATATTTTTATGTAATATGCTATAACGCTGGATTTAATAATGCCCATCAATCCATAACCCAACAAATCCATAACCCCAGCGGAAGAACTAAGGACTGTGGTATTGCCCACTATAGCCGAGCGCTACCCTGAGCCAGAATGGATCCAAATATACACCGACGGGTCAGCTACGGAGGCAAATAAAAATGCGGGTGCTGGTGTCTATAGCAGTCTGTTCCAACTGTCAGCACCTGCTAGAGCAACGCTACTAATTTTGATGGAGAGGTAGCTGCTATTACTTTAGCTTTAGAAAAGCTTACTCACGCCTGCGCAAAGAAGATAGTTCTGCTGTCGGATTCTAGGGCAGCACTGCTGGCAATAGCGTCTGGACATCTCTCGGCTAATGCTAGAATTCTCGCATGCCGGAAATCTAATGCAGTGAATTCCAACCGATTGCGGAATACATGGGAATAAGGAGGCGGATCGACTTGCGCGGTTAGGGCCTAGCCAACCACAGCCGCTTCTTCCTATCACTATGGACATGGCGAAAGAAATGGCCCGAAGCGCTATCACTGAAATAGCAGAAGAAAGGAGTAGAGGAGAATGTGAGGACAAGAACTGGGCGGCATTGCTAGACCCTAAGAAGCGCCCCCCATTGACTTTACCAAGAGCGGTGTCAGTGGCATGCTTCAGGTTGGCTACTGGACATGACTATTTGCGACACCACCTGAAGAGAATAGAAGTGGCTGAATCTTCAGACTGCGTTCTGTGTGGAGATGGTGAGATGACTGGCGATCACACATTTACATGTGCGGCAACGGCGGACTTGATTACAGACAGAAGTTACGTGAGCAAAGCTAAATTATACTGGGCTGTTCAAAACAAAATGGCAGAAATGCTTTTGGCGTAGGATAAAAAAATATATATATTTTTATGTAAATGTGTAAACAAATTTTTTATTAAGGTGCAATATAAAATTTGTTGATTGTAACATACTTAATTGTAAACTTTTGATTGAAAATATTTTCATTTGGAGAACTAGATAATGGGCAGAGGAGTCCGAAACATTCAAATGTCAAAAGAATAAAAAACGTAGATATAGGGTGTAAATGGATTCCTGATAATAAATAAATATAATATAATAAAGTTTTAGTAAATAAACCCTTTGGAACATAGTTGTTGCAGTGCAACTAATTATTTATATTTAAAATATTTTTTTCCGCCATACAGAGGTGTACGCTAAGAAGGAGTAAATAAAAAAAGAACACAACATTCAAATAATTGAATTATGTACATATTGGTGCTCAAACTGTGAGTTGTATAAATCAATAAAACGACATTTATATTATTAAAAGAATGAACACAACTTCAAAATTTTTATCACATCTCGTCTCAACCATCTTTTTTTAAGATACGTACATAATTTTGTTTAACCTCGAGACTTATCTTGAAAGAGAAATATTTCTTGAATAATGTGGTTTTTTTTTAATGGTATACAGATTTTTTCTGATTTACGAGCATTTCATCGTTAACATTTCAGGTAGTATTTGTACTTAAATTTCATTAAGTTCATAATGATATTTCAAAGAAAACTAATTGTCAAAGTATATGTCTCAGAACTTCAGGGAAAAGGAGTTTCAATACAATAAATTGTCCGTTGAGAGGGATTTAAAAAATCGCAGATCTATCATGGAAATCCGTTGGTCCACAAAGAACTAATGATTCAGCGGACAAGATAATTGATAGACAAAACCAAAATCCAAAACCAGAAGGAAGCAGATAACCAGTCAATCCACCCGCTGTTGAAATGGAGTCAGGAATCAAGTAGAAGCTAAGCTAGTTTGCATTCATTAAGGAGCGCATTGGCTGAGGTCTATTGTCCACTCAGCCAATTTGCAGCCTGTTGGAACATCACACCTCAAAATTAGTTCCGATCGCATTGCTATTCCATCCACAACGTATTTCAGAAGTTGTTTTCCTAGAATTAAGTTTATCAATATTTGAAATATTTTCTATAATTTATTCCACAGGTTATAATTTTTTAGTTCTTTATAAATTCTCAAAATACCTTATAAACCATCCTAATCATTTGGTTCAATCCTTATCCAGTTCCACCCATCCCTACAATCCACCTAGAAGGATGAAACAGCAATGGCCAAGAGACTTGTTGTAAAATAAAAATAGACTATTGGAGTTCTGGCAGTGGTCTGATCCACTCAAGTCGAGTGTTAGCTGCTTAAGCGTACTTGGTCAGCCTCCACTGGCTCATTACTATTGACGCGGTGAGAGGGATGCGCTGGGATCTCAAAGAGCTCTGCTCTACCTCTTATACGTGGGGGATAGAGTGGGCTCAGGGATCCTCAGGTCGATTGTGTAAATATTGTATATAAGAGTGTAAATGCGACAAGTGATTATTTTTCCATGCACATAGTTTAATTATATTTATTTTTTTATTCTTCTGTTTGTACATACTTAGAGAGAGAGGTTTTATTTATTTATTTTTATATATTTTTTTAAAAATTTATTTATTCATTTTTACTCTTATGTTATTTTATTTCAGTATAAATGTAATCAGTTATCCCTAATACTCATTGCCCTAGGTTGCGGCAGATTGTAATACTTATCAATAAATAAATTTATTTTTTGTAGTGAATTGGTGCAGATGATCCTTAGAACTTTAAGTTATGAATTTGTAAAAAAAGTTGCATGAAATTCAAAACCCCTTAAGTAAAAGAAAATTTTTTATCAGAAGTTAAGAAGATAAATGAAACTTTATGAGTCATAAGTGCCTATTTAGACAATTTTAGTACGATATTAGAAATAATACTAAAATATTTTTCCACTACAAAGTTATTCAGTACGCTTCAAATTCTACAAAGAAGCGCGCTTGAAGTCGACCGAAGTGTAGATGGAAGGATTGTGTTAGGTCTGCTCTGTTTGGAGATTAGGATGGATTTAAGATGGATTTTTAATTTAT
>NW_027106342.1:206487-213644 GCF_000696795.3 Halyomorpha halys | reverse complement strand
ACACACACACACACACACACACACACACACACACACACACACATACACATACATTTATACTATATATAATTATTCAATAATAAATTTGAATGGAAAATCAACCCAAACAGAGTTTTCATCTATCGTGAAACGTGTTTACAAAGTTTGGAAATGGATGGGAACTGAAAGGATTATTCGAAAGTGAACAAAACAGAAAACAATGGTCTTACTTGAGGCAAAAGTTTAATCATTATAATTTTGCCGAATTCATTCCTCAGATATCAACCCATATAAGCAATTTTCAAATTCGATTGCTTTATTACCTTGTTTATAGTTTAACTTTAATGATTTATGATTCTCAAAGTTCCTCTGGAGTTGGACAATAATTATAATATCAACTCTTAATTGTGCTAAATTTCCACACTTATTCAATGTAATAACAAGCGAAACTATTGTCTCTAAAAATAACTTAATCTATATGACTTAGAGACTCATAGGGTCTGTAAAGATGATTTACTATCCGCCCCGGAAATGAGCAATAATCATTTTAGGTCTAATACAAAAATTATAAATATAATATTAGCTAAACTTCCTTAACAGAATTTTTACCAATAAAAAATTTCATCTACAGAATTAAAAAAAAAATAGTTATTATAATGATATAATTAAACATAAACAAACTCTGTTGTACTTCTTGTGCCCAATAGTACAAGAGCCTAAGAGGAGCAAAAAAGCAGTTATTTCACCCCAATTTTTTATAACTTAATTGAAAACTATGTATAATTACTAGTCAAAATTGATGAGTCTGCCAAGTTTATGTAGAGGGAATAAAAAAAAAAACACAGTGACCAGTTAATCCGAAGTTTATCTGAAATGATTCCCATATTGTCCATTGATTTGCCAAAGTTTTATAAATTTACTACATACAGAACAGGTGTGTTGAACGATAATAAATTTATGGTATAACTTATTAAAATAAGATTCTAGAAAGAAAAGTAGGGCATGAGTAAAACAGAATTATTAGTTGGAAGAGACTCTAGCATGTCAGAACCTTAGTAAAGAACAAGTTTTAATTAGAAGGTACATTATTCATTGAAATGCACTTGTTGCATTATTATTTATTATAAAATGAAAGGTGTACACCGAACATTCTAAATGATAATTTTAATGATCGTAAATTGCCTACATAGATCCTTTTGGACCTATCAGAGATAGAACAGTTTTTGAATTACAGTTTTATGGAAACCGTAATGATAGTTAGTAAAGTGTAAGGAAACACCGGATATTTTATTTACCGATTTCAATTATATATTATTACAATATATTGTTACTATAAATTATTACCATATAGTTTAAATATATATTGTTATTTAACAATATAAACAATGTTTTTATTTATAATCTTAACATTTTCTTGAGACTGGCTAATATTGTTTAAATAAATAACATTTTATCCATTTTAGTCTCAGAACATTTTTATTCTATTTATAAGGGCAACGTTTCGGCAGTCATCAGGGACACTATTACAAACAGCTTTGATTACATTTATGATCTTCAACAATTTCAAAACAAATAACATCATTTTTTATAATTTATCTTATATACAATTATACCTTAATACAATTTTAGAACTAAATCTTTTAAAAACCAACTTAATGCAGGCTATGCTGCCAAGGTCAATCCAACCAAATTACCCTATGAGACATTAAAATATTAGGGAATCATATATTTTTGTTAATAAGCACTTCTTATATTATGTCTAATTACCTAATTAGTCAATTTCCACATTAAAATAAAAATAAAAATTATTTATCATAGTCGCCTTTTTTGTTAAAAATTTATCACAACATTTGTAACCTTTCCTACATTTAAATTATTTATTACAATTGTATTTTGGTTAAATTTCCTCTTTATTTTATTATTAAAATTCTTATCAAGGTTAATTATAATTATCAACATCAAATTTATCCCATATTTTTCATAAATTAATTTTACTTAATATATCTGCATAGTGTTGGTTCAAATTTCTTGTCTCTTTTAAAATTCACATTATAATTAATATTTTCCGATATGTAAATGAATCCAAGTATTTTCTTTTGAATGTATTTAAACATTATAAACTAAATAAATATAATAAGCAATTAATTCAATCATTAATCTAGTATAAAAATTAAAATAATAATGTATGTTCAATTTTAACTTAATATATTCATTTATATTTATATAATAGCGAAGCATTGTCGGGTCTGCTAGTATTATATAAATTTGTAATAAAAACAATAAAATATTTAATCCGAAAAAAATTAAAAAAATTAGAAATTAAACTTTATAAAAATTAATAACTATTTCTTTTTGGAAAATATTTTAATAATTAAAAAATGAATAATTATTGTTTTAATTCTGATAGCCCCTGTCTATGGAGATATCAGAATTAATTGATAGATAGTTATTACAGATAGCATGAGTGATGTGGACGGGACATTAAAAGAATAAAATAAATTAAGCATTATAAATAAAAATAAATCCTCAAATTCTTGTTTATACAGTAAGAAACAAATGAATGTAATGGTTATGCCAAACATGTTACGATTTTGCTTTGTAGTGGTTCCTAAATGTTTACAATTGATTAGATGAAATTTATGTTGATGAAGAATACAACTTTAATCTGGAGTATTGGAGGTCTCACTCGTCTTCATCCTCCTCTCGCTTCCTCTGATGTGAATTTGCATTTAACAATTTGTATTGAGTGTTCAACAATTTCACTTCATCGATTATGCTCTATTGACATCCATGGCTACTGATTAGAACACGTGTCCTAAGATGGCGCAGCTTCTTGCTCTTGATGTAATGATTATCGAATAATGATGTTGAATTGAGTTACTTCCAGAAACAATTCAATTTATTTATTTATTCAATTATACATAGGACTATTTTAATTTATCATCCTCATAAGAAACGTTACCAATGAGATGCATCTTCAAATTTTAAAAAACAAACCGTAGTTGAGATTATAGTTATGTGTTGAGAAATGAAATGACGCTGAGATATTTTTCATTTCACAATACAAACAATATAAAACCCTAGAATCACCTTTAAACGGTTCGTCCGCGAACTCTCTGACGTATTTAGCAGCTATATTTATCGTGCTAGACTTTGTATAGGAAATATTAAAATGTGTTCTAGAAAATAAAGGAGTATAAATTATTATTGGAAATAAAATCAAATTGTAAGTTAAAAAAACAAAAACAAACAATATTAGAAACCATTGAATTCCCGTAACAGCGAAGGAGCTCAGAATAACATCTAAGCTGTTTACTTTACAATGCCTACCACTGCATATTTATTTCAGGCTTCCCAGGAAATAATTTAAACAATCTGTACTATTATTTTTATCTATGAATTGATATATTTATAATTTACAAAAAAAAAAAAAAAAATCAAAGGAATATGGACTGAAATATGTACTTATAGTTTAAATATTTAAAAATAGTGAGAAAAAAAACGTTAAAAATATCAATGAATTTACACATCAAGCATAAATATTTATAAGGTTGTGAGAAAAAATATACGAAAACATAAAAATCCAATTGTTAACAATTAATTATTAAAAATAAACATTCCAAATATTATAAATTAAATGCAAATGAGACTAGTTTGTAATTCTTTTAGGTATAATGTAGTGAATGGAGTTCATCCAAGATAATTAATGAAGACATTGACGCCTGGGGAAGACTTCACTGGTGCCCTGTTTAATAGTTGTCTAAAGTTCTCAACTGCATTTAGTAACCTCATTGTTGATTCAAAAGCAACTCTGTTCCTCTTCATCAATGTACTTTGGGCACGGGATCCACTCCCTATCCTTAGTGTTATATTGTTTTTAATTTTAGTATTATTATTATATAGTTTTTGTGTAATCTCTACTGCAATATAGATATATATTTCAATAAAAGTCCTTATAACTGTGATGTCACGAAATACAATTAAAAAAAAAAATAAAACTTTATGAAGAGTCCCTCGAGAAAAAAATTTAGCCAAATTCAAATTGGTAATAATAATATTAATGTAATAAGTCTTAATAATTTTTACATCACACGAATTGAACATTACAAAAAAAAAAAATCATTGATTTTTATATGAACATTGTAAAAGTGCATCGATCCGATGTAAATACATTATTTCAAATCTTGTTAATTAACTTTAGCAGTTTATTATTGATTTAACATAAAACAAATATTGAGGGCAATATATGTCTGAATAATTAAATTAAAAAATTTCCGATAAAAATTCTAGAACGAAGGTTGCATTTATAGCTTTGTAGCACTATTTACTTGAATTTTTATAATCTAAATCCTACATTGGTGATATTTATGTCATTTTGTCTCTCTTTATTTTACAACGAAGTAAATCGAATGTAATGGCCGAAAAATTCAAAATAACAAAACAAGCGTGTGGTTGCCGACATTTGTTTCTTTCTTTGTGTTACCAAACTAACAAAGAACTTGGATTTGTGGCAAATAGCAAACTTTAGTAGCCAGCATAAGGAATGACCTTCATGCATTACTTGTTTTCCATGTAACCTGTTTATCAAGTCGTCTGTCTTCACGTCACATAAACAAACTAAACACATAATCATAGTTTGTCGAGTTCAGTAAAATAATATGTTAAAACATTTCTTCTTTATAATGCAATTTATCTTAAATAAATATACCAGCAGTAGATAACTAAGTAGCACTTAAGTTTTCATAGTAGATCCAAAGAGCTAATACCCAGTCTGATGGAATATTAGTTTGTGCTAACATGAGAGATACACAGTTCTGTTCCAGGCGTCAGAGAGTCAACAACAACATCACAGTGTTTTGTTTAGTCTTTTGGAAACAATAGAGCTATCGTTTTGTGTTAGCTATCGGATGTGTGCTTCCGACAACTGGCCTGCAGCAGTTTAAGACAGCTAAGATATATTTATTCTTAATCTATACATCCTCTAAGTGGGAATGTCAGGATTCGTTTCTCGAGACCAGCGTGAAATAAAATCTGACTCACTTAAGTGGGATTCGAACCCTCAACCTCTTATTTAGTTTTTATTTATAATATTTTATTGGACCGAATCCACCATGCAGGTATTCAGCTACAGAACAAGTTCAATACACAGCTGATGTGTTGAAGCTGACAAAACACCGTTGGAATACTAACGACACATATTATTGTTTAAAAAAATAGCTAAGATTTAACGAAAAAGAGATTACCTAAACCTTTTGATGACGGGTTAAATTTTTGCTCACTGAACATGAATTCATATTACTGCAATTTTTTCAGCAATCATACTTAAAACTCCCACAATAGCACATACAATACATGCTGAAAATTTCATCACCACTCAAGACACAATTGCATCCCAATACAGTGTTTTTACGCAGCTCTGGGTAAAAATACTGGACATTCTCTCATATACACCAATGGTTCCAAAAACAATTGTGCTATTGAAACCTCAGCAATAATTGATGACTTATAGTTCAAACAAGTCTTTGCTCCGCAAGCAATTTATTTATCGCTGAATTGACAACAATTTACGAGGGAACAATTATGGAACAAACAAAAATAATATCATGGAAGATTATTGATTGTCCGTGTGTATAGATGAATGGAATATGGTCCGGGTGCGGTCAAAAAAACTCTAATAGTAAATAATTATACTATTTTATTGAGCCAACGTTTCGCCCCACGTTGCAGTGCTTCGTCAGGGCTAAAAAGATACAAACACTTGACATAGTTAAAAAAAGATAGAAAAAAAAAACATAAGTGGAAAATAACAGGGGTATAAAATGAAAAGTAAGATATAATAAGAAAAATTAAAGGTTGTAAATAGTAAATGAAAAGGGTAATAGTTACAGATAGATAAGAGAAGAAATATTAAAGAAAGTACAAATAAAGAGATGAAAAAGGAAAAAAAAAAAAAATTCAAATCAAATGATGAGACAGAATGCATACCTGTTTTGATGACAGTCAAAGACAGAGTGACACGTTTGTATTGGGAGGAGTGGGGATGGCAGTTATGCCACAATAACGAAAATAATTTTAAAGTAAACATAGTAAAAAAGTATTTAAATTAGGTGAACAATAAATGGTAATATACATATTAGAGGGGGAGAAGAGATATTAATAATATCCTACTATTCACAGATACCATGAGATCATTGTCATTATTGAAAAACGAATATACAACACATCCTTTCGCAGCACTCATATTCTAACATAATCTTCAGGTTAAATTGGACTGATCGTATAGCTTTGTTTATCTGGATACCACGATACAAGGTCATTCCGCCCGATTGTAAAACTAACCACATCCCTCTATCTGACTGCTTAAATTGTTCCCACAACGACCTTTATACTCTGATGACAACACAAATATTGATTAAATGGCAGCCAACAACACAACAGAAAACAAATTAAGGGTATGGTGATTGTATGGAAAACATCTATCCGAAGCAACAGACGACACGAAGTAGTACTCACTAGATTACGAAGTGGGAACACTCCACTAACCCACGATTACTAACTGTCAGGAACGTCTAGACCAACATGTAGACAGTGTAAAGTTCTAATAACTAATAAGCAAATAGTGGCAGGTTGTAGGCATTTTATAGACACCGGACTCCCATTTCATTTGACAACTTTACAAAGCGACAATAGCCCTAAAATTCTGGATATATTTCATTACCTAAATAAAATAAATCTAAGTTATTTCATTTATTTAAATCTTGATTACATCAATTAATGTCACATTTTTTTAATATTTATTATTACTATCATACCAGCTGATATATTAGAAATATTTACTATTACTATCGTTATTAGCTGATATATTCTAGCACAAACATGACGATATTGGGAATATTCCGGAGAGAAGATCAGTCAGTATGGACAGACAAATATTATTTTATTTTTATACCAGATCGGCCTGGGCCCTGTTTCATAATGGAACTAATAGTACAAGTAAAAAAGTACAAGTGTACAAGTTACAAAGTACAAGCTTAATACTTGTACCGGAAGAAGCGAGTTCACTTGTTCTATTGAAAAAGTACAAGTAAACATAAGAGAAGGTTATGTATTCTTATCATTGGTAGATCGTGAAACCATTTAGCTGTTAATATGTTCAAAAATCGCTTTAAGAATTAAAT
>NW_027106342.1:196170-206219 GCF_000696795.3 Halyomorpha halys | reverse complement strand
TAGATTGCTTTATAATCTTAGTGCCGTACACAAATTCAAAATAAAAGAGAAAAGTGACATAATTATCAGAAATGATTAAATCATAATAACACTGAAACTGTGAAAATGTTCTCATTAGGTTATGTTTACCAAACTCTATTATTTCGTAATCCGATAAGAAAGTACAAGCTCTAGTACTTTTAGAATCGAAACTACAAGTTAAATATTTCAAAGTAGAAGATATTGAAATGATAACGTAGATGAAAGTTAGTGTTGCTGGAAAGAACATCCCTAGAAGAAAAATGAACAGTGTCAGCTCTGAAACTACGAGATCAAATTAATGAAATATGTCGTATGTCATCTACTAATTTCAATCACATCGGAAACATTTAATTAAAAAGGGGAATAGGATGTTATAATAATAAGGAATAAGATGGTGATACGGAGTGATATCATAAAAAGTGGCTAAAATTGACTAGGCGTGAATAGTTAATAACAATAATTACCTTATAATAGTTAGCTAATGTTAGATTAGCTATTCACTAATCTAACATTAGCTGTTTAATTATAGGGTGTCTGATTTTAAAAGGTATTTTAAAATGGATCAATTCCGAAATAAATATGTACAAAAAATAATTCTGTATCTATTTCTTTATTAACATGTCTCACTTCATACATGTTATTTTCTTGGAAGACTGCTGATTAACTGTAAGTAATATATAAAAGGAAGATGGTCTAGGTGTGTAAAAAAAAAATGAAATAGTAATTAAAATATCTTATGTGAGCCAACTTTTCTCTCTATTTTGAAGAGCTAAATGGGTAAACGAAAAAAAAAAAGTATGTTATGTAATAATCCCTATTCTATTTATATGACTTTCCCTTGTATCTGTATGTTGGCATGTATATTCTAAATCAACTGTAATTTGTATGTCTGTGTCTATGCATAATGTTGTACCTTGACTTATATTACTCGGCCCTAAGTGTTTTTAATAATTGTAGTTAGTGCCTTAGTTATTATAATTCTATTATATTTATGTTTCTTCTTATTTGGTAAATAAGTACAAAAAATTATTCTGTATCTATTTCTTTATACATATGTCTAACTTCATACATATTATTTTCTAATACCTTCACTTGCATACATCTTTCTTCAGTAGGTTTTTTTTTTTTTAAATTTTCATTATTAAGGTTTATACATAAGTTATAGGTGTATATATGTGTGTGTACTTTTTATGTACCATATCAGGATTTACTAACTTCATGTACATATAATAAAAAAATCCATAGTTCCATTGATATGGCTTGCCCTTCTATCTATATTTTGGTATGTACAATTTAAATCAAGTGCAATTAGTATGTCTGTATATATGTTTATCTTCTTATAATTGAAACTATCTTCAAGTGATAAAAAACTTATATCTTTAGTATGATGTTACATTGACTAATATTTAATGCTACATTGGCTCCTAAGGATGAGATTTGTTCATATTCAGCATTAATTTTTAAAATCATTTTATTAATTTTAGTTAAAGCACACTTTAATAATTATGTTTCATAAATATTAATAATTCATATTTATCTGCTCATGATTAAAATTATCTCCCAGAGATAATAAATTTATGATGTTTAGGATTCTGAAAACTAAAAACATCTTGAATTATATTTTTTATAATATCTAGATGTTATGGGGGTTGTGCCACCATTTTCAAAACATACCTTTATAAATCAGATATTTACTAGAACTAAGATTACATATTAACATGGGTGTCTTGATTCTTGAAAAGGGGTGTGCAAGCCCCATAACATCTAGATATAATAATATAAACATAGGAATTTGATGAAAAATGTTTTTGGCTTTTTAAGGAAGTCTTTTGCTATATAAAGTATAAATTAAGACTGACTTATTAATAAATTTGGATGGAAGATTAAGTAACCAATTATTGTAATTTTATGTCTTTCTGTTAATTGTATGTGTACGTATGTTTCCATTGTATTGCATATGATTCTACATTTTTTTATGAACAAACAAAATATAAAATATCACCCTAATTAAAGTGTATTTAAATGAAAACTTATTTTATTATTGCCCATACAATCTACATTTCAAAAAATATTATACTAGTAAAATAAAAATATGATCTATACATATATTGAAGTGTCTCAATGAAAATATAGACCTTTTTAATTAATGTTAAGGTAATATTTGTTATCTAGACAATTTGATGTTCACCATCGGTTGCAAACTTACCCTGGCTATCTTTATTTTTTCTTTTTTTTTTTTTTCAAAGCCACTATTCTGAATATAATCTTGTATTTAACAGAGCCTGTGTAGTGGGGTTTGGTATTATTTTGATCTGAAACTTTGTTTCATTTTAAAACAGGAATGTAGTGATAGAGTGTTTGTTAGTTAAAGTTTTATAACTTGAATTAAAGTATGTGATATAGATGGTATTGAAGCACACCACTCAAATGAGTTAGTGAATTTATAAACTAGGTGGCTATCAATGATATTTTCCCCAGTATATATATACACATATATATTTTCTTTTTCAAGTGGTGATCTAGGGTTATAAAATTCAATTCTCATAGAATGCACTGTTGCAGTTACCAAGCAAATTTCCAAGTAGTCTACAGAATTTTCTTTTTATAAATTTGAGCCTAATCAAACCATTTAACTAAGAAATTTCCTCATTTGAACCCTCTTTTTGTTGAGCAGTACTCCTACATCTCCAAGGAAATCAGCTTCGATTAAAAAAATAAAACTATATACCCTATTCAAACTGTAATTTAATCTATAATTTTTTTTTAGTTAAATATCTAATAACATGAATGTTGGATTATTATCCTATTTAAATTTTCATGTACCAAATGAAAATAAAAAAACATGGATTGCTCAATTTGTCATTGTAATCGTGTACCTAATTTTTAAAATTATTCAAAACTTTAAAGACAATATAGTAGATTTTTAGATAAATTAGTATTATATTAGCGCAGGGTACAATAGCAACATTTTACAGAAATTATAATTGTGAAGTAGTGTGATTAATGAGTTTAAAATAGTAACTATATTTAACATTAAACTTCTCTTATAAAATATTTCATTAAACAATTCAAGAGGAGTTCTTTTATTCCTCAAATATTAATTTGTAATAATATTATAGTAATTTTCCTCTAGAAATCACATGAACACACAACTAGATTATCACACATAAATGACATAGATAATTACTATCAGTATTGCAATTTTTTTTAATTATGTTTATGCAGCTGGAGTCTGGTAAAAATAGCTAATGTAGAATACCTTTTACTGAATCATAGGGGTAAAAATAAATAAATACTAGTTTACCTGTGTGAGAACTTACACATTGAAATATTTTTATCCTCTCTTTAACACATCCTGAGTACAAGAGATATCATGGATACATGTTTATTCACAAAACAGTATGACTATAAATGAAAATACAAGGAAGACTATTCAACTCACACAATTGGTAAAGCTACATACTAAATTATAACTATTTTTGAGTAACATTTACACATTCAGTAAGGACCAGATTTTTATGTAATAGCATTGTTGTTTCTTTAATAAATATAATCACTTCCAATTCAAACGTTTTATTGACATTTTACAATAATATTGATAATATATTCTATAACATTAATTTATACTACACATGTATCTCACACCACAAATTACTCACAACCCTCCCCAGCCGACCCATCCGGATTTAGTGGCAGCCCTCTTTCACTACCCTTAAAAAACACATCTAAATGATGTATAAGTCAACATAAGAGGAGGTTTGTACTTGGTAATGGTAACATGTTCAGAGCTTGAAACCTCTTAGATGTTAATGCCTCTAATATTCAAACAGAAACAGAAAATCTTAATAATATAATAACTTTTGATTTCACTATAATTGTGAGATAATGAAGATTGACTAAGAAATAAAATAACGGTTGATTTAGTAAAAAGAGTAAACTAAAATCCCAATAAAAGTGTATGACATAAATAGAACTAAGGACCAACATTTTAATATAAAAAATACATTAAAACTACAAAACTAATATACCACATATCATTTAAAACAATTGTACGTATTGCTGAAACAAAAAATCGTAAAACAACCTAACGCTAGAAATGGCAGCTCATATGTCACTTATTTTTCCGGTTTAGAAACCTAACCTTCCAATGTTTTACTTGTACTTTGGAAAGTACAACTTGTATTTTTTACTTTGTAGATATGATTCGAAATAGTACAAAGTACAAGTAAAAGACTTGTAGTATTAGTTTGTACTTTATTATGAAACAGGCCCCTGGTGGGTCTTACATGGTTGATATAACTTATATTATATATATTTTTTAACAGTTGATTATGAGGGGGTATAGTCATACAAATGACACCCCTAACTATATAAAATGTTCTTATTAAAAGAAAAAAAATGATAATAAAATAAATAGATAAGAATAATGCTTCTTAATAAAAGAGGAATGTAAAATTAATAACAAAAAATAATGATATTGGTACACTTAAATAAAACAAACAATTGTCTTCTAATAGTAAAAAGAAACAAGTTAATTTGAAAAAGGGAAGAGAGAAGAAAAAAAAATAAATAAAAAAAATAACAATAATGAATAATAATAATAAGTAAATAGAGGTAGTGACTATGAATTAATTTTATATTTATTAAAAATTTATAAAAGAATGTCCTGAAGCAGTCTGGGCTTCAGTCTTCGGGTTGAGGTTGGGTTTTCCAGGTTGTAGGTCACTGCCCCTTTAACCGTCGGCAACTGGGAGTGGAACTTTATAAATCGTTTTTTGATAAAATCATATATTGACTCCATTTGTAATTCGCGATGCAATTGGCTATTTCTTATGAGCCAAGGAGCATTAACTGCCATCTTTCAGCATTCTTCGCCCATCTTAAGATACTCCTATCCATATTAAGAAGGCAGTTACTTCTTTTCGGACAGGGTCCTTTGAGGAACATTTTTTATTGTTCCATCCCTCTGGTATTTCTCCAGAGTAACCCTGCCTTGCTCTCAGCAATCTTTTTGATATGCTTCAGGTGAACATACTCAGATCCTTTCCTTGCTAGGTAGTCCGCTCGCTCATTTCCTTTAATGCCTTTATGTCCAGGCACCCATTCCACCTGCACCTTGTTGGCCAAGGAGAGAGAGTTCAGGTTAGCCTTACACTCCTCCACCAATTTGGAGCGGGTTATCCAGCGCATAGATGGCTGTCTGACTGTCCGTGTAGATCGTGATTAGCCTTCCCCTCATGCCCTCTTTTATTAAATTCTGGGCACAGACATTTATTGCAAACACCTCAGCCTGAAACACTCTGGTGTGTTTTCCTAACGAAATGGATGTGCCTTGATTAGGTTTATCTATCCTCCATATTCCTGCTCCGGATCCTTGTTCCATTAAGGATTCGTCTGTGTAGCAGTTTATCCCATTGCACGGCTTGTGTGGGGTTGACTCTTCAACCCTTACACTGTAGTAAGTAGAAGATACCGTCTTCATTGATCCTCCTGAACAGTCTGCCATGTCCCTCATAAGTTAAGGAATGGTAGTTCGTTCCTAGTTTCATAAGCCTATATGCAGAGCTAAGGGCTTGAGCTTCAATCTCTTTATTTAGAGGTTTAATTTTCAAAATAATCTCCATTGCTACAGAAGGAGTAGTGCTTATGGCTCCCGTTATCATGAGGCACGGCAGTCCCTCAGTTTCCCGAGCCAAGTTTGGGATTTCCTGGTCGTAGCCTTGTGACACAATACAATGGCAGCATATAGAACAATTGGTCTTACCGTTGGCATGTACAACCAACATATAACTTTTGGTTTGAGGCTCCAGGATTTGCCTACGGCTCCTTTACATGCTCAGTGACTCCTCAGTGCCTTCATACTGGTCCTTTCAACATGGAGTTGCCACTTCAGTTTACTGTCCAGAGTAACGCCAAGATGTTTGACTTCACTGCAGAATCCCAATCGTTCACCGTTAAGGTACGGCTACCTGATTTCAATGTTCCGTCTATTAGCGAAGACACAAAGACTGACCTTTTTTTGAGGATTGATGCTCAGACCATATTCCTGGCACCATCCGGTCATAAGGTCTACCGATGTTTGAAGCAGTCCTGAGATAGTTCCCGGGAATTTGCCTCCTATAAGCACAGCGATATCGTCAGCATATCCCTGCGTGTAGAAACCTGCCTTATTGGATCTGACAAGTAAGGTGTCCACCACCATACACCACAAGAGAGGAGATAGCACTCCACCCTGCGGACAGCCACCAGCGGGCTTCATCCACATCTTAGTGTGTCCTAGCTCCGACTTGAGCAATCTTCCTTCCAACATCACGTTGATCCAGTTGAAAGAAAGCTGTCCCACTCCTTTCATTTCCATGGTTCTCTAAGGAGTACGATCAAAGGCGCCTTCCATGTCAATGAAGACACCAGACATAATCTCCTTATAGGCCAAACTCTTTTCAATCCTGGATACTAAATGATGTAAAGCATCCTCACAGGATTTCCCTGATTGATAGGCAAATTGAGCGCTGTGTAGTGGTCTCTCTACCAGCGTAGTCTCCTCAATATGTCTGTCCAGAACCTTCTCAAGTGTCTTCATTAAGAAGGATGTCTGACAGATTGGTCTGTACGCCTTAGGGTTGTCATAAGAAGCTTCTTCTTCTGCTGTTTCTGGTTTTAGTTTGGAATTTCTGTTTAGGATAGGATATAGCATTGCTAACCTTGCAAAAGTTTGAGTAAGTTTGATGTTGATATGGTGATTCCAGGTAAGGCGGCGATCTAGGTGAATTCCCAAGTATCTTACAGTTTCACTGGCAGTATTCCATTTCACATTTTTACCTTTGAGGATTAGATCCGGTGGATCTGGTGGGCGTCGAAGATTAAAAACTTTTGAGTTGCATTTTTCAATATTTAAGCTAATCAACCATTTAGTGAAATATTGTTCTAAATCATTAAGGTGACTTTGCAAAGTGTTTCTAGCTATTATTATGTCATAATGTTGAGAGAACACAGCTGTATCGTCAGCGGACATAGCTATGGTGGTGTGTGTGGACTGGACGATGTCGTGAAGGTAGAAGTTGAACAAAATGGGAGAAAGGACTGAACCTTGTGGAGTATCGGCATTGATTTGTCTAAGGGTTGAATTTTTGTTATTAATTCTGACTGAAAATGTTCTACCATTGAGGAATGAACTCAGAATATTGTATGGGTATTTTGGAGTGCCTGCTTTCTTTAATTTATATAGGAGACGTCGATGCCAGACCTTATCGAATGCTTGTTGGAAATCTAAGAACGCTACTAGGATGTGTCTCTTTTCTTCGAATCCACTAATTATAAATTCCGATAGTCTTGCCAGTTGGTGAGAAGTGGAATGGCTGTATTGAAAATCAGCAAGTATTTCTATGCTTTGAAAAAAAGAATTAAGATGATTTTTTATAACTGATTCCAGTAATTTTCCAAAAATGGGTAATAAACTGATAGGTCTATAGCTGCTGATTTGTTTAGCGTTCTTACCAGGGTTGTGAATTACTATGAGTTCGGCTTTCTTCCATGTATCTGGAAAGTATCCAGTACGAAGGCAACTGTTGAAAATTGACGTGATAAAAACGACAGCTTTCCTGGTTAATATTTTAAATGCTAATGTACAGGCAAACATCACCATTGCTGTGGAATGCCTTATATTATATGTTTATTTAATATGAGAGATAAAATGTAACGTTTATGTATAAAAGTGTTAATAAAAAAAAAATCCAAACGAACGGGCTCATACCCCATGGGCAATGGGGATTGCCTCAGAGACCCACAAGTTTTGCTGCGTTAGTTATCAGTGCGTCCTTAAGAAATAAGCTTCAACAAATCCATCAGGAGTCTGCAGAAGGGAAGCAGTGCTGCCCTCATCAGTCCAAACGATCGCATGCCACGTGACCTTCCCCACCGCGTATTTGTTGCCGTTTTTAGAGGTATAACTGGTTACGATTACTTGGGTGCACATCTGAATAGAATTGATGTAAGATATGATCCTCGGTGCTCGTTTCGCTTCGAGTCAGATGTGATATCCAACCAGCTATATGGCTTCCCTCGCCTCGATGTCATAAGGAGGGATTTCAATGACGATGATACCAAGTGGTCCAAGCTTGCGACGGTTTATTGGGTTGCCAGAACCTTTATGGTGGAAGACCTATGGCCCTGCGGCGTAGGGAAAAAAGTTATAATAAGATTATATGATTGAAAATTCGGTATTTAAAAGCTCTGGTGTTCTATTTCAATGAGTATAAGATCTATTAAGGTATTAAAGACCACTCAAAGGATCATTGATTCACCGATTTTAATCAAAAATTTTGAAGTCATTTTCCAGAAAATTGAAAAAAAATATATATAAAAATCAATTCTTTAAAGTGGTTTTTTCCTTCGTTCGTTTTCAGCGAAAAAGTTACTGTCATGTCCTAGGCAAACACATACAATAAATATGTAATTTCAATTTCGTATGGCATTTTGTCTTTGAGCTTAGCTGTTCACAAACACAAACACAACTTTTTGCAAGACTTGATTATATGTGCTCAGAGGACATTAAACGTGTATTTCCGTATAATTCGAAAGTTTTCACGTTTACAATATTTTCTCTTACCATATATTCCATATATATCCAAGTGAAAGTGAATAAACTTCCTAGTAATTAATCAGGAATAGTAAAGATGTTACTTTTAGTAGTGCAGTAACCGAAATCAGATAAGAGGATAAGAATAAAAATACTAAAAGATGGATCAATGCAAAAACTTCTACATTGACCGTCCAATAGGAGGATACAAACGCACATTTCAAATCATAAGATTTTAAACAAGGATAATTTAAACGCAAAACTATCCTTTGGTGTAATTTGATTTATAATTTTTTTGAAAAAAAGTAATATACCAATAAAATTTAGTTAAGATATGCTGTTAATACAAGCAATCCTCCGGGACAAAGTCTATAATACATAACACAAAAATAAAAAAAATTTCATTATTTGTAATTTGAGTATAGTAACACCTCACAATAAAAAGTAAAAAAAAAATGATACTTAATACATGTTTAAAGATACAATTAACATTAATTGAAACAATAAATTAAATGCCTTGGTCTAAATTTTTTTATGATTTTATAAATTTCTTTTCATTGTGCAATTCAATGACTTATAGCTTATTATATTTAATTCTTTTATTATTAACTTTGACGTCAATCTAATTCAGTATTGTATTATATTTATTAAATTGTACACTTTTTTCTTAATTTTAAATAATATTTATTTGATGAAAGTATGATGATAATGTTGATGATGATAGAGTCATGCATAAAAATAAAATTTTGAGATCGCTCTTATATGGTCTTATATCGGTAAAAATGTTAAGGAATAACTTCATTTTCGTATCATCTATTGTATTAGATTAATTTTGAGTCCTTGTAGACTTCCCGTTCCTAAGAATGGCTCGTTAGGCCGAAACGTTGTGAAATCATTAATAATTTTGTATAAGAGTATTAATTCACATATTTGCCATCACCTTTAATTAACTAATAAATGTATATGAAAAAAAGAGTTTTTACAATGAAACTTTTATCTTATCGTTTATACAGAGAAATATGTCTGAAAGCAACAAATAATTTCCAAGCAAGGTTCACGAGCCAGTTTGCTGAAGATTACAATCGTAAAACTAAGACTTCGAAGGGGGAGGGGAGAAACGGCGAAACACGCTCAACTGCCTTACTGCCTCAGGATGTCTATTCTCCAGTCTCAGTCGTTTTGTATTGCGATAACTTGCCAGGGAAAGTCGCTTCTTAAATTAAATAGACAAGCGAAAAAGGGGACATTGCTTCCAACTGAATAACGTTTTAAAACCTTAACGTTTTACAGACTTAAATGAGTACTATTTGTATATACTACTAACAACTTTCAATAATTATAATGGGAAATGTATAGTAAACAACTGTATGAATGTTTGGAAATATATAGGGTCTGCAAAGTAAACTCAACAGTGAAGACTGTAAGAACTATTTTATTATAAATAAATAAATAA
>NW_027106342.1:191422-195999 GCF_000696795.3 Halyomorpha halys | reverse complement strand
ATATATAAGAAGAAGGTTACATCAACATTGAAGTATACTTCTTAGGAACTACGAAACAATAGCTTAGTGCTATTAGTGCTAACTTACTTCATACTTAACTAGCGGTTACTTGGCTTAATAGCAATGAACGTGGTCATAACTGGAAGATATATAGAAGAAGGAGTGGGAGAATGGCTCCTTGAGGGTACAGAAAATAGCGAATAACATTTGTATTAATTCACAGACGAAGGGTATAGTACAAGAGCCGGGAAGAAAAAAAGGCAGTTATCTCACCCCAATTTTTGAATACTTCAATAAAACTATGTATAATTACTAGTCAAAATTGATAAGTCTGCCAAGTATAGGTAGGGGGATTACAAAACGGCGGCTGTTTCAAAACCTTAAAAAAACATTGATTTTTCATTCGCAGCTCTATATCTTAAAAACTACCAACAACACTAGAAAGTCTAGGAGAACATTATTTAAAGAAGAGTAAATTTTCTGAAATATTAGCCCTAATAGAGCTATTTACGTCCAATAGTTCTCGAGATATAGCTTTTTAAAAAGCAAAATTTCTTAAAAATCTACTGAAAGATTAGTAGTTAGTTAATTTATTTTAAGAAATCTATATCTCAGGAACTATGTGACGTACAGATGTCTATTAGCACTTAAATTAAAGCTAGTTTTATGGAGTATAAAGAAGTTTATGACCTTTACCTTCGTAGGAATAGTAGTTTTAATGATATTTGCTAAAATAAATTGATTTATAGTTGTTCGGACAATAAATTTGATTTATGAAAAACTTTTTTTCAGAAACCATTAGACGTACCGATGTCTGCCAGCGCTCAAATTAAAGCTAGTTAAATTCACTACAAAATAGTTAATTATGTTTATCTTTGTAGTACTTTTTTTATATTTGACAAAATAAACTCATAAAATGTTAATTTCTAGTTCTTCGTATAAAATGTTGGATTTTTGAAAAAATATATCTCTAGATGCATAAGACATACATGTCTGCCAACACTCAAAATAAAGGAAATTTAACTTACTATAAGGTAGTTCATAATACTTATCTTCGTATGGATAGTAATTTTTATGATATTCACATATAAATATAAATTTGGCAAATGAAAATTTGTCCGAACAACTTCAAATCAATTTATTTTAGCGAATTTCATGTAAACTATTACTCCTACGAAGATAAACATCATAAACTACTTTATAGCTCATTAAACTAGCTTTAATTTGAGTGCTAATAGACATCTTTATGTCAAATGGTTTTTGAGATATAAATTTTTCAAAATAAATTCACTTACTACTAATCTTTCTGTACGTCCCATACAACATTTACGTATTACGTCCCATACGAAAACCATTTAACGTAAATAACTCTATTAGGGCTCATATTTCATCAAATTTACTCTTCTTTAAATGACGTTCTCTTAGGTTGTCTTGTGTTGTTTCTACTTTTTAAGATATAGAGCTCCGAATGAAAAATTAGTTTTTTTTATCGCTTTGAAACAGCCGCCATTTTATATTCCCCCTACCTATACTTGGCAGACTCATCAATTTCGACTATTAATTATAAATAGCTTTCATTAAAGTAATAAAAAATTTGGGTGAGATAACAGCTTTTTTTTCCTCTTGGGCTCTTGTACTAATACGTTTGAATGGAGTATTGCAAAGTATATATATATATATACTAATAAATATATCCGCTGCCACCGCACTTGTTTTTCCTTAGTCCATCATTATTAATGGGGTGATACATTTTTTCTTTATTACATTCAAATAAATAATTTAATTTAACAATGTGTTCCAGTTCAATAATTAATAAAACATCGGAAAACTTTGAGATATAATTGTTCATTGACAAAATAAAATATGCCCAGAAATTTGACTCTAATGGGATTCGAGAAAAGAAAAATTATCACAACAGGATGAGAAAACTTTTTTTTTACAAGCTTGAAAAATGATTTAGCCCTTATCCTGAAATAATTAAAAAACGTAATTTCTCGCAACAAGACGTGTGAAACCTTCTACTTGTGATTCAATTCTTTACATGTAGGTAGCAAATAACGTCCACGTTTTTTCTTGCTAATGTACGTTATAAAGGTAAGCAAAAATGACCTGTCCTCTGTTATTAAAATCCATCATTATTTGCGGTCGAAGGAAAGCTGGGTGAAGGTGATCTCAATATTGAAGTAATTCTATTCCATAAGTAAGCAGCTCGTTTGCCGAGTATTTGCTCTTCAATGCCAAGCACAGTCCAGTACAGACCATTAATGACCCTTTGTCTTATTAACTTAGCTACGGTTCAAGTCGTAGAATTCCTGTCCTAGTCCTGCACTGTCTGTTGCTAGTATATTCAACTATACCGAAAGCACACCAAGGTAAACACAATCATTTATATTTATATTTATAATATTAATGTATATAATTAAATGATGTTAGGTATGTATGATTTACTAAGTAGAAATATATGATTAAGAACCACCCCAACAAAGTTGAGATGAAATAGAAACTATTTTTAAAAAACCTACCCATACAAGTACTTCTAATAATTTTTCGATCTTATGATGTTCCTGGAGCCTATTCTTTTTTATAAAACTAAAGAGAAATCTAAAATGGACTGGTTACAAAATTCCGAACTAATTATTAGAATAAGGAGTTTAACGCGGAAGTGTATGTGTCTAGGTTTGGCCAAGCCTAGAACATGTGATGCATTAATTATGTACATTTCTTTGAAAATTTTTAAGGCGAAGCTGTTGGACGAAGATCACTTTCGTGTTTCAAATATGCTCAAGAGATCTATTCCATTCACTTATAGAAGGATGAAATCCTTAGCAAAGGATGTGTCAAAATTAAATTCAAGGTCATTGTTATTAATTCAGACCAGCCATGCAAAATATTTATGATTATATATTATAAAACGTGCCTTTAAGTCGTTTAGAATTAATATTTTATTTTCAAAAAAGTTGTAACAATTTTTTGTTTTATTAGTTAAAAAAACAATGTTATTTTCATATTTTTTTTTAGATTTATATGCCAAAGAAAAAAAATTATTTTGTATTACTTAAAATTAAAAATTGAAATATGAACCTAATTTAAATAATTTGTGATCACTTTAATCATTTTTTTTCTAGTCCTAGAAGCATTATTATTGTAATTTATTGTTTTGATACATTTTTTTTTACTGAAAAAGAATTTGGGGTAGTTAATATTATTAATTTAAATATTAAACAAGTTATTAGGTCATTATTATTTTTTTCCAGTTTCATTCCATTTTTTTTTTCTTCAATAAATAATAAACAGTTCTTTGAACTAAGAATGAATGCAACGACCGAAAGATTATTCCTTGTCTCCTAAAAGCCATCTACGCTATCTGTGGCCGAAGACAACAACTAGTGTAGAGCGCGCCACTGTTTTTCCCAACTAACATTTTTTTTCATACAGCATTATTTTTTTTTTCATTCGTAAAAAAAATTTCTGTTTCATACTAAAGTACTAATGATAATGGAAAATAATTTAACGGTAAAAAAAATTAATAAATTAAAAAATTGTTATATGAAAATAAATTCTTTAAAATTCCACAGGATAAAAACAATTATATATTATTAATAATAAATATTTTAAAAACTAATTCTCATTAAGTTCAAGAGTATAAATTTCTTTCTTTTTTTTCCAATTTCAGTATGTGGCAATGAATTTCAGGTAATGATGTATAAAGTATCTGTTTATCAGGTGATTGAGAGAAATTATAATCTCTTATTTAATATGAGTTAATTAAGAATGACGTTATTATTTAATATTACGTTATTATTAAGTATATTTAAAGGCAAATGGTCTGAGTGTTGCTTAAGAAAGAAACAAAAAATATTTATCAGAGACCAAGGTTACTGATAGAACTAACATGAATAGAAAAAACATGAAGACCTGATCAGGCTGGAGGTCACACAGCGCTTGGTTTAGAAGGTTTCGGGTTCGATTTCCACCTGAGTAAGTTAATATTTATTACGCGGCTGCCCGCAGAAATGAATCTTGACTTATTCACTCTGGGGCTGTACAGTTCCTCAATGGAGGACTGGAGCAAAACACATTGTAGAATATAACACAACTATAAGAATTTGAACAAAAAGTAGTATTAAAAATGGTCCAAACCAAGGAACGCAGCAAACTGAAATAATATAAATATGAATTGATATAATACTGATTAACAACGAGTATATTAGTGAGTGAAAGAATAAAAAATGCATCACTGAAGTATTGAATAGTGAAATAATAATTAACAGAAGTAGTAGCAAATATGGAAAAAAAAAAAAAAAAAAAAAAAAAAAAAGAGTGAGGAAGTAAATGATGTGTAAGTCAGCTTACTATGATTTTGCCGCAGATGAAGCTACGCAAAGTGAAACGAAACTTTAGAGACTAATAAACTGTATTTTCTACAATTTTGTGTTCCTTTGACTATTGGACAATATTCCTATAATTTTTTTTTTTTATTGATAGATTTATTTATTGATAGATATTACAATCTGCTACGTAGTTGTGGGAAATAGGTAATATTGATAAATGATCTCATACATACTAAAATAAAATAA
>NW_027106342.1:186418-191157 GCF_000696795.3 Halyomorpha halys | reverse complement strand
CGCTAAAGCCGCAAACACTCAACTTGAGTGGAGAATCTGACCATTGCCAGAACTCCAATTGATTCCTATAATTAATTAAATACGATCAGCTAATATTTTCCCAACTGAATATTTTGTATGCAAGGATTTTTTTTAAACTATTAACCAAAGTCTTTACGATTTCGAGTGCTCAGATGAATTTAGCTGAATTTAGTTGTGCATATTTAATGATAAATACATATTTTAATATTTTCAATTAAGTGAAAACGAATATATGAAGAAGATGGCTAGGGGTTCGGAACTGCCCTTATGAAGCTCTACGGAGAGGGGCGAAACGTCGGCAAATAATTAGTTAACTACTTTTTACAGCATCACTGACCATCTTCATAATTTGAAATATTACGATCAATTATTTATATACTAGTATATAATTTAATTATTTAATTTTTTTTTAAGGAATAATCCTCTTACACATTGGAGAAGTTTGGGACAATTATTCATCATCTGGTCCTCTCTATAATTGTATTAGAACAAATTAGTTCTTATTCACCCTTTACATTCATTTCTACATTTACATAATTTATGATTATATCCACATACTATGTTTAAGTTTATCAGTCATATTATAGAGAGTAAATAATAAATGGATACATACAAAGCTTTTTGATAATATAATTGAAATTTGCATTTATTTTTTTTTAAATAATATGTTGTGACATTATTTCCAGGATATTGACTTTATTGAGCTGATAAAGAATATATGATAAATTAAGGTAATTAAATAAGAAATATGGCATATATTGATAACAGAAGATATCCCGGCGCTGGCCTTCTCACTGATAGCTGTGGCTGAACATATCGGCTTACATAGTATACAATTCCAATCCGAAATATCCACCAAGAAGATAAGATAACCGTAAGCAATCAAACTTTTCTAAAATTAAATATCTCTAAATACCTCGGAAGCACAGTAACGTCCATTAAAGATTAGCTTAGCAAAATCGACCACAATAGGTGTTTAAAGCTGTTTTTCTCCATAACCTAAGATCAAAGAAAATCTCGAAAAAGCTTAAACTAAGGATATACAATACCATTATAAAATCCCCAGTAATGTAAAGTTGTGATACATGTTTGAGAAAATGTTGAACATCAAGTTCTCAAGGTGATAGTGGGCCTGGGCCCTAGGTGGGACGTGGAATTGGGAATTTGGAGAAGGAAGACGAATGAGGAATTAATATCAGATATGCATTAATCGGTCAGGATTGATATGAAGGCGAAGAGGTTAGAATGTGTAGGAAAGGTAACAAGACGTCACCCAATAGGCCCTTTCTCACAATGCACGCCTTAGTAATAGGAACTAGGACAAGAAGGAGGCCAACAGGGGGGGAGTAAACACATGGTGAGTAAGATGCGTAAACACAAACAAGAAGGTCGCGGATGAATACAGCTTGATTAACAGGAGCCCAAGATAGAGATAAAGGAGGATAAGGGAGGTGGATAAGGAACTATAGTCCAATAGAAGAAAAAATTATTCATATTTAACTTTTTTCATACAAAAGGGGTATTCATGATGTGTTAAATGTTAAATGTTTTACCATGTTAAATGTTATAACTAAAAGATTGTGAGCAGCCCTATTTGAAGTCATGTTAAACGTTAAATGCACAAGAGCCCCTAGCGGATTTTCTCAGCAACTTGTCGTATAAGCTTTTATGTTTATAACCTTCCTTCCAGACCCTCATGTTATTGTTTACCTCAGTTTTGATTTAAGTAATTAATTACAACATGCCTAGAGTGAGTGAAAAGTGGAATTTGTGTGAAAGTTTAGCTTATGAGTGCCTTATTGATCTTCAAACTTGTGAAGAAGAGAATGAAGATGAGCTAATTGACAACTGTATTGAAAGTCACAACAACTAATATGGCGGCGATCTCAACTGGTCTATTGTGTGACGTCATTCTCGATTTAACTGACCAAGTAACAGACTCTCAGCCATGTTAAATGTTATTTCGTTTTACCACGGCAAAAGAAGGCAATTTTTTTCCATTTAACACGCTGTAACATAGATCATGAATACCCCTAAAGGAGCGTTAAGGTAGTTAAATCGAACAATATCTAAAAAGTGGCTAAAATTGAAATACTGCGTGAAATCCACCCTATCCACCCTCGCATAACCTTCCTAATCTTATCTTTGAAACAGAAACTTATTGCGAGTATGTTGGTCGATGTACGACATGTCACAATCTCGCAAGGGGAGATCATAACACAAAAAAAGGCAATCCTTCCTCGCCGGACCCGCCCCGCTAAGACCCCCGGGGAGCGAAGGTCTTTTTCACTTTTGAAATATTGGCTTAAAAAGGGAACACATAAAAAGTATTATAAAATAATCCTTCCTGGCCAAACCCGCTCCACTAAAATCCCGATTCAGCGACGTTCCTATATTACTTTTACTAAAAACGGGAAGAGGAGACTTAAAATAGTTAAATAGGGCTATATTTAAAAAATGACTAAAGTTGAAAAACTGTCTTAAAATTATTATTATATAGTGTATGTTTAGTCATAAAATATGTAAATGTAGACATGAATGTAACGGGTAGATAATATCTAATTTTTTCTAATATAATTGTAGATTGGACTATATTATGTATAGTTATAATTGTCCGCAACGAGTCCAATGAGCAAATAAAGTATTGAAGATATTCGTTGAAAAAATACAAAAATTAAACCCTTTAAGGCAAGTCAAATAAGTAATATAATTTCAATGGCTATGCAAAATTGAATATGCAATTCTAGATACAAATTTTCAATGATTCAAATCAACAAAAATTCAACAAAGCGTTATACCTTCAATGTTTGACGTTCGATTTTAACTTCCCAGCTCCCTTTGTACCTTCTCAATACCACGATTGGTTTCAATTCAATTGTTGTTTACATTCTTTTCCACGTGGTAAAATTTATAAATATTTAAGATTCCAAAAGTAAGCGCTCCGTTTCTTTAAAGTTGAAATCTTGAATTATAATTGATAAGGTAAGGTTTAGACATTCGAAAACAGATATAAAATAGTACAATGTTCAGTAATAATCATGTAATTTATAACCCCATAATTTTCAAATCATCTGAAAACCCACGCTGTTTTATTTGTTGTTAATTAAGTCTTATGCTTAATTTGATCTCAGTCGGTTTCCAAGAATAATTATAAATTATATTTTTACAGGATCGACATACAGCTAATTACGTTTTACCCACCTTGTTAGTTTGTATTGTTGTGACATTCCTGAGTTTTTTTGTGCTCTACCGAATTATCAGAAGTAGAACATCATCCACGTATGCCATTAGTCAATCATCAAGCAATAATTTCATTTAAAAGATAGTGTTTATAAAAATAATTCATATTAAAAATGGTATGCATGAACCTTGTGCAATGAATTTATTTGCATTTTTTTTAATTTGTAAAAAAATCTTATTTTTACTTGCAAAAAAAAAAAAAAAAAGAAAATTTCAAAATTTAAAATAATTTTCGTTTAATTTTTAATCTTTCTACTAATTTGGTTCTTAGTTCAGAACTTCTTTTTAGGATTACTTGAATATCTTAGCTGTTTTATTGCATATTTGAAATTTCTTGCTCAATATTTTATTGTTTAAATAAAATAATTTTTTTTCCATGTTAAGAACCAAAACACTCTCCGTTATTTCTCCAAAAGTCCAACGTTTCGGCCTATTCTGAATCCTCAAGAACAATCTAATAAATAACAGATTTTATTGATCATAAAATTACACATCCAATAATTTAAAAACTATTCTGCCTAGTTTGCAAGTTTATGTGAAGATTCAGTTAGTTTATTATCTATAAAGTATCGAAATGGTGGATACTACTATTTACTGGAAACATTTCATCTTTAAATATCCATTTAAACGTTATACGTGTGGGGAAGATGTCGACGTTTCGATCTGAATTTCAGGTCTTCATCAGGGCTAAAAAAAAAAGATAACAACCATCATTCAGAGAAAAATAATAGTTAGAAGAAATAAATAAACCAGATTTGGAAATATACATAACAATAAATTGAAAATAAAATAATTTATTAATAACTATGGAAGTGTATAGAGTAGGTTGATAACCATAGTTATTTCATAAAAGATGAAATCATAAAAGATAAAATATAATATTATAGAAGTAAGAAGATATATATAAGATAAGATATGTAAGTAGTGAATCAACTGTATGAAATACATAATATAATGGGTAAGTAACTTATACATGAATAACAATATGTATATATACATATACGAGAAATAATTATATGATACAATGGACACGAAAGTTATAAAGATGAGTTGAAATTTAAAAAAAAAAATAGTTATATGGATGAGTATAAAAATTTAGTTAAATTAAACTGGATTTAGTGAATGACACAAATTCTTCCTTATTAAAATACAATAGTTTATTTCATATTATCAGCAACGTTTCGGGAGATTTCCCCCATCTTCAGGCTGCTAAAAACTAAATTCAACAAAACCATAAACATGCGCTTACAACAACACTAATATATCTTATACACTCAAAGAACTATTTATAAACTATTTACTTGATAACAAAAAACCTATATATGACATATAATTTTCTCCTATTTGTCATTCTTGCTAATAACTATATTATAATATTAATGCCATTTAATGAGTAAAACTTGCTAATGGTCATACATTTTAGGAGAATAATTACCTTTCTGAAGGTTATCTTCCATTATGATAACAACCATATAGAC
>NW_027106342.1:183982-185318 GCF_000696795.3 Halyomorpha halys | reverse complement strand
CTAAATCCAGTTTAATTCCATAAGACTCTTCCAGTAAAAAGATTATTAAATTTAGTTAAATCAAGAATAGAATTTATGGAAGAACCATATTTTAAAAATGGAAGGAACAAGGGAAAATAAGTATGGTGCATGGGAGTTGAAGAAGGTAAGAAATATTAAATACGTTAAGTAGAGGCAGAGGTTCTGGCAAACTTGTTAAGTTGTTGGCTGTACCACTAGAGTGTGGGCAAAAAAGTACATTACATAGACTGGAAATTGTAACCGTCTAAGAAGAAACTAAGAAATATCGTAAAGATAAAATAGAAAATAAGAAATAAAATAAAGTTGAAGAGTAAAATAACATTAAAATATTTCTGCAATAACACGAACCAATTTCAGTAAATGGAAGCTTTCTTCGATAGTTCAAAAACTACCAAAATAACCTTAGAAAGATACAATATTTCCATTAGCAATGCCTTCTTAGTGTTTTTCTTATCCAAGTATTAAAAATCTTCCAACATCCTTTATTATTCTCACTCTACGTTCAATATTCATTCATTAAATACTGATTCACCGAAAAGTCTTCATCAGGTAATTTTTCGTCATTCGTGCATTCTCCTTCTGGAATTCTCTGATATTTACCATATTACTACTCTTTCTTTAATGAATCTCGCTTGGTTTTATTTTTTCTACATTGGTTTCTGCTGACATCATTATAATTATTTTTTATCGGCGAATCTTGCCATTACTCATGTATATGAATATATGGACTTGTTTTTGTTTACATCAGTGATAGATATATACTTAAAATGACGCTGTAACAATGAAAGAACCTTCAGTCATGGCCGAGAAACTGGAGGAAGAACATCTTTGTTGTGCAGGTATTGTTGCTATTAAATTTATTTTGATTTATTTGGCATATAACATAATTTTACACATAATATAACAAACTTACACATAAATTTCTTCGTAAATATAATACATAATACGTAAATATAACACATAAAATTCTTCGTAAAAATATTAGACGTTTGATCTTCCAGCTAACAGCCCTGAAGAAGGCTAGAAACTCTAGCCGAAACGTTGGCACATTAAAATAAGTTAATCGTACTTATTTGTGTTTTTCATTGACCGCAACCCCAACCATCTTCTCCTCATAAATTTCTTCCGTTAGATGAACAGTTGGTGCATACATAACCCAACATTACTCCATGTATTACAATTAGTCCATGGTTATATTATTTTATGATAGTCCACTTACTGGTTAAAAATTCAAGTCTTAAGTTTTTAATTAATTAGTGTCAGTAATTTAAATTAATTACTATAAACAATTTAAGTTAATCATCCACTTGTATCC
>NW_027106342.1:169231-178667 GCF_000696795.3 Halyomorpha halys | reverse complement strand
TTGCTATTAAATTTATTTTGATTTATTTGGCATATAACATAATTTTACACATAATATAACAAACTTACACATAAATTTCTTCCGTTAGATGAACACGTGTAATATCTTTGTTGATGAACCTCAATAACGGCCGGATATATAAACATATAAACATGCTGAATCTGATGTCAGTTCATTCGGGAAATAAAGAATTATATTTAAAGAACTGTGCTTTATTGTTGAAAAAAACATTTCTTAACACTTGAAATGATATACAAGAACCGCTGGAAATAAATAAATAAAAAGCAATAGGTTATAAATCGTCAAATTAACTTAAAATAAATATTCCTGTTGAATTTGTATTTATATGTATATATTTTTAAATTAAAACATCAGATTTCATATAAAATTGTAATTAATTTATTATTAATGTATAATGTTGAAGATTATAATAAATTTAATTTAAACTAAAACTCAAGTGATTTATAAGAGAAGTTGCTTATTTTATGTTAATTTTTCTATGTTCTAGTATCATATATGGTTTTGTTTATATCTACTGATTAGTTTTTTTACACAAAAAAACTAAAAAATCACAAAAATATAATAGAAATAGAAATATAAAAATAGAATAGGAATTGAACTACGCATCCGAAAATAGGTTATATTATATATGATGTCTCATTTTTACACAAACTTGTTCATCATTTACCCCAAGGGTTCATTAAACATTTTTTTAAAAAATTATGTGATATGGTAAAATCTTCTGTGACGTTAGTACGATCGAAAAAAATTTCCGTAAAATAAACATTTATCGAGAGTTGTCTTTCGGATTTCCTCGAAACAAGACCGTGCGGTGCCGTTCGTTTGATGTTTTAAACAATAGTGCCTTGTGTAACTCTAACATAGGTTCCCGAGTCAGTGTTTGGAATTAGAAGAGAGATCTACTAGCTCTGCTATCATCCAACCAGCTAAGCCTAAATTATTTTTTGCCTAGCTATACAATATTTCAAATCTCACGAAAATGAGTCCCACTGGTGCAGATCAGTTCACCATACCAAAGCTATAACTACGGAACAACTAGGTATAACCAAAACCAACAATCAACGGGCGTTGATGACCAAGCTGTTAAGCACCCTTTCAAAACTACATTTATTGATCTATAATCCAAACGTTCATAATTTTTTTTTAAATATTTATTTATTGCTATTTACAACTGTACTTTAGAATACATTTAGTGAATCTGATCTCAGTTAAATTGGAGTGTTACAGGCGTGTAGAGAAACTACCTATTGGTAGCACTCTAATAACGTTTTACATTAGCAGGTCTCATGCCCATTTTCTTTTCAAGCGCCTCGTAGGATTGTTAGGAATGTATGAGGAAGCAAGGTTAGAAACTAGTGGGTTTGGGTGGCTTGGGAGTTTATAATGGAAGGAGTGATATCTGGTTCGGGCTAGATCGGTTACATGTGGAACATTAAGGACTTTATGTATGATTTTATTTGTGACAATGTAAGGAGCATTGAGGATTTTATGAAGGATTTTGGATTGCAATGATTGGATACGAGAGGAATTCGATGGTTTAGTGGAGACCCAAAGCTGAACTCCGTATGTCCAGATTGGCCTTATTACAGCCATGTAGATCAGTCTTTTGTAATGAATTGGAAGTTAAGACCGTTCGTCAGTAAGTGTTGTAAAAGTCGAAATCGACGTGCAGTTTCCTGTCTTTTCAGTCTTGTTTGTTTGATTGCTTAGGGGCGCCAAACTTCATTGGTCATCAACGCCATTTATATTTTATTTAATTTTGCTAATATTCGTTAAATTTTATTTATTTTTTGATATGATTATTTTATTTATTTATTTATTTTTTCTTCCGATCAAGTTATATTTTTGTCAGTAAATTTTGTGATTTCAAAAACTGAAACACTAATTTTATTGCCTTATCATCGTCTCCAATGTTTTTTGAGATATCTTGGCTTATCCCCAAGCTATTGAGGTGTGGTGTAAAATATGGGCATCGTTGGAAAACATGGCTTATTGTTAAATTGTTATTACAATACTGGCAGTTCGGAGGCGTTTCTTTTGATATAAGATAGGAGTGGGTGAGCCTCGTGTGACCTATTCTCAGCCTAGTCAGTACAACTTCCTCTCTACGGCATTTGCGACTGGAGGTACCCCAGGGCTTGACATCCTTTTTAATAATTTTTAATTTGCTCATTGGGCTTTCGTTCCACATGGATTGACATTTATCTTTGACTTCCTTTACAAGAGACCTGCATATCTCTGACGGAGTTAAAATTGCTTTACCCCGTCCCGGAAGCGCGAGTGCCTCTCTTTCAGCGTGATCGGCCAGTTCATTCCCTGCGATTCCTACATGGCTTGGAACCTATAGAAATGTTACAGACATACCCATGTTGTGTAAAGTTTTTAAGAGAAAATGGATGCAAGAAATTCTCGGATGTTCTGGATACATAGAATATAAAGCTCAGTCTTGTGTCAGGATTCCAGGTTAGTTGTTTGTCCAGATGTAGTCGCGGATCTGTTTACAGAGGTAAGATCCACATTATTAAAGGAGACTGTAGGGCAGTCGGTAGGTTTACGACAAAAGGTGATTTGATGTGATTTGTTTGGATTTATTTTAATCCCTCAATCATGACACCATTCTTCGAGGACTGTGACATGGGATTGGAGAGTTTGGGATACAATCAAAGGATTATTATTAACAGCGAGCACACATTAGCATAAGTGATGAGGGTGCAGTTAGGATTGGTTGGGATGTCAGCTGTATAGACGGTGTAGAGATACTACCTTGAGGAACACCAGCGGACTGAGAATAGAGGGAAGAATAGGAACCGTTCTGGCTTACTTAGAATAATCTATCGATGAGAAAGGAACGGATGATGAGAAAGTGTGTAGAAGGTAGAAATCTACGGATTCTGTAAAGCAGTCCCGGGTGTCAGAATCCATCAAAAGCCTGTTCTACATCGAAAAAGACTCCCGTGCAGTACATTCCGCGTTCCAAAGAAGACGAGACAATGTCCACTACACGATGAGATTGCTGGATAGTGGAGTGGGAAAATTCGGAATCCAAACTGGTGATCAGGAATTATATGATTGGAATCTAGGATGGGGTATAGGAGTTTTAAAATGAGTCTTTTGAGGATTTTACCCATGATGGGTAATAGAGAGATAGAACGGTAGGAGGATGGGTATTTTGGCGGTTTTGGGGGCTTAGGTATCATTTTAACTATTGATAATTTTCATGGGTCAGGAAAATATTTGGAACGGAGTACGGCGTTATATATGTAGGTAAGGAATAGTATGGCTTTCCGAGGAAGAAGTTTTAGGATGTGGAATGTTATTAGGCGGGGTCCAGGAGCTTTGCGGATAGGTAATCTTTGAATGATACTAGCTATCTATGAAGGATGAAATTCTTTAGATGGGAGGGTCATTTAGAATATTTAGTCAATACATTCAATGTAAATTGGGTTAAGGATACCAGTATGTGGAATAAAGGTTTTAGAAAGGTGTTGTCTGAATGTTTGTGATTTTTCTTCATTAGTTCTGGTCCGGGTTTGGGATTCGGTGAGAAGTGAGTGGTTAAAATCTTTGAAATTCAACAGTTTTTTGGTGGTCCTCCATAATGATTTGTCAGTAGTTGTAAGATTTTTAGTAAAGTTAATTAAACTTTGAATTTTGTATTTTACGATTTCTACTTTTAGTTGGTTAGTCAATTTGGTGTAATACGTTTTGTCAGTTTGATATCTGGTCCTATGCCACTTCGATCTTGCTTTGCGTTTTTCCCTTCATAAGATACGAATATGCCGTGGCAGGTTATTTTGTTTATTGTTATTATTTCTATTAGCCTATGATGATGTGAGTTTTTCAATAGCTTCATCAATGTCTTGCTTTGTCTTCCGTCGAATGTTTAAGTCCAGTTTAGTTTCCAGTTCATATTTAAACTTGTCCCAGTCAAGTTGTATGAAGCATGCCCTCAACCGAATTGCCGGACACACTTCACTTGGTTGGCTGGTTGGTTTGGAGTGGACTGTATAATTGAAAAAATGAGACATGATTAAATGTAATAAAAGTCTATTGTTTTTTGTTACAAGTGGTATAGGGGGTGGCCGAAAGAAAACATTTATGTTTAGATGGTTAGTAAATTTTGAATAACTGGGCTATGGCAACTGTAGATCTAAAATTGAGGTGGTTGATGATGATGTGGATGTTAACTATTGCTGGGACTTACTTCTTCTTTCCTCCCTCCGCATTTCTAAGCCTCTCACCCCCCTGCTGCTGGGAACTACTCCAGTAAATTTACTCACTCATGATAGATATTGCTGATGAGAGACAAAAGTAATGATGCACTGCTTCTCTGGCTGAAGACAAGATGGCTCTCTTCTCACCTTAGTCTGGGTTGTCTTCCCTTGCCACCGAGAGTGCTGGAGGAGGTGAGATTTGGCTGTTGGCCACATGGGGCGCTACTAATCCTATACAGCCTTTCCGATTCAACCTTTCGGTTGCCGTAGGTTACCCGGAACACAAGTCTTCCTGTTATCAATGAAGGGACTTTGGTACAAAGCTCGAATGTAAAAAAAAGCAGAACTGGACTATGATCTGATGATAGGTCGTCCTGGGCTTCAACAGTGGTTTGAGAGGGAGAGATCTGGGAGGTGATAAATATGTCAAGGATATCAGGGTGCTTTTTGAGGGATGTAGGCCAATAAGTCGGATTTTTGGAAGAGAGAATGGAATAGGTATTGGAGGTGGAAACACGTGATAGGATGTTACCACGGGAGTTAGTTATCCCCATAGTTGGTGTTCAGCATTATATTCTCCTCCAGAAATGAAGCGTGGTCCGAGGGTTTGGAATAAGGAATCAAGGAGGTTATAAGAAAGGTTATTACCAGGACAGTATACAGCTGAAAAGGTAACATGGAAAGGGCGAGTGAAATGATATGAAATGATAACCGAGATTGATTGAATAGCATCAGATTGATTGGAAGGAATGAGGGAGTAAGGTAAGGATTTGTGGATAAGGATGCAAGAACCAGCATAGGAAGTGTTGTCTGGGTGATTTATAAGTGATGTAGTCACGTATGTAAAAGTGTGTCCTTTGTGTGAAATGAGTTTCAGTCAATAGGGCCATGTCAATGTGTAGGAATAAGTCAAGTTCATCACGGTGATTATGTAGGCCATTAGCATTCCATAACAGAACAGCTAGATGTTTTGTGCTCATCGTGGGAAATTTAATGGGATTTCGGATAGGATTCTGGTGAGAAGGTTAATGAGGGGTTTGATGGTATCTTGAAGATCTCCTGAAGATTCAGGAAGGATGTCAGGATAGAAGTTATATCCATTGGATTTTGGTGATGAGGACATGGATCAGCACCTTGGGGTGGATAGTTTGTGAGAAACAAGATTTACTGAGTGAGGGCTGGGTTAGTCGTGATATATGCGGAGCTGGGGTATGAGATGCTGTTTTGGATTTCAATGACAGTTGGTACGAGGAGTTGATTGGAGTAGCTGGACGAAATGGAACTGCGAGTGGATGTGGTAGCGGCAATTTTACCCGTAAGGGTAGATGGTAGGGAACATTTTGATGACGTGAAGCTGGAGGCTGAGGATGAGAGGTCAGGCTTAGGTTGAGAAGTCTGAAGCGCCTGACGTCGAGGCTGGCTTTTATTGATTGTGATCTCGGAGAAAGTCCGGGTTGAGTCTTGAGATCGATTTTGAGTTTTTGAATCAGGCTGCTGCGATTTGGTGACATGAGCTGATGTTTTCAAGTATGGAAATATTTCCAAATTTTGAGTTTCAGGCGGCAAGGAACGAGTTTTGTCCGAGATTTTGATGAAGTTTGACCTTACCTTCTGCAAATTTGTAGATTTCACAACCTCTTTAGTTTGCTGGATGATCTTTTTGACAGAGAGCACATTTGGCTGGTTCATCCCAGGTTTCTGGCAGGTTTCTGTAGCGTGAGGGCCAGCAAATTTAACGCACCTAGCCTGGTGACGGCAATAGGCCTTTGTATGCCTTAAGTTTTGACACCTGGTGCACTGGACAATAATAGGTTTTTGTCAAGGCTCCCCAAATTTAACTGATGAGTAAACCCGCCTTGTAACCTGAAATATTTCAGGATTATTTCGGGCTGGCTCTAAATCTACAAAGAATAAAGGCATTGGGTATTTTTCTGTGGGGTTAAGCACTATATATTTCTTACGTTGTGGCCAATTTCTTCTAGGGCTAATTTGTCGTCTGTGGAAGTAGTTGAGTGAAGACCTCTTAAAACCACTGTGTATGCCTTCTCTTGTTTTTATTGTTGGCAGTGAAAATCGTAGTTTTTTGAGTGAAAAGATTTTTATAATGTTCCTTGGTGGATGTGTTGATCTTGATGTCTTTAACACGTGAAAAACACCTAAAGTTTGGCTGTCCGATCAAGTTGGTAATTTCTTGACCAAACGAAACAAAATTTTTAATTTTACTTACACAATTTGGAGGTGGTACAGGCCCAGAAAATCCTTGAGGCTCTGGAGTGTTGCTAGGTGGATTTTTTACAATATTGGAATTATTGCTGGTTGAGGTGGAAGGTGTAGTTATTTCAGGTTTCGTGGCTGCAGTGGCCTGACTGCTAGATTCAGGCTGTTCAGCTCCCTTTTTGGATTTAGCTGGTTTATTTTTTTTTTTGTTAGGTGAATTGCCCACCGACCCGGGGGCAGCCTTTCTGTGCTGCTTTGGAAGGTTACGTCTCTTTAAATACAGTGAATCTGTCTCACTTATTTCTGAAATCGGGGCCTCTTCCTCGGTGTCTTCACAAGACATATTCCTGTCCGAGTTCATATTTAAAAAGAAAATAACTATTTGAAATTACAAAAACAAAAAAGAAAAAGAAAATAGGAACATAAAAAAATTATTTTAGAAAGAAAATAAACTATGGTCAAAATAAAATAAAAAATACATAAAATTGTTAAATAAAACATTCCTCAAATAATTAAATTAAAAGTCTCTGAAATATATAATAATAATTTTAAAAAAAATTAAAAAGTCTTTCGATTCGAACTTGGGACCCAACGGAGATCGTATTGAAGTGCACAGAAATAGAATTACCTATCACTAGAGCTATCACCAGTAGTTGAATGTCAATTATTATTTGATAATTTCCAATAGAAAATCACGCACCTCCACTATATGAGTGTATCAAAATGTTCATCTATTTATAAACTCACGCTATGTAAAGTCTGAGAGCTGGATTTGAGCTATGTTCCATTTGACTCGGTAACAATTGCAGAGCGATGTTGACATGATGAACAGTGAACTGCACTTGCGGCCATGACACATGAAACTTCATAATTTATAAAGATTAAGTTTAAAAAAAGAAAATTTCCATTTTACTACCATACCACTTGAACCTATGTTTGTTAATTGTCTATTGAGTGTTCCTACTGTTGGAAAAATGTTAATAATTAAAAAAAAAAAGTATATAAAGAAGATGAAAATGTAGTAAATTAAAAGACTTTGAATAAAGTGAATATAATAAATAATAATATAAAGTAATGACTAGGCGACTAGTTAACTTCTACTAGGCGGGAGTTCTCGACTTAGATCTTTATTGTGTGCTTCTCTGTAATAAATTCGAGTTAGGTTTGACCCGTGCGTTATTTCAAAAACTTTAATGTTTAGGGCTTTATAGTACAGGACCTGGGATATTCCGTAGGAACAAACAGGCTAGAGTATTACTCTATAACGAGAAAAATTTGCTTCCTATTTTGGACTGAAACAGTTTCGAAATTTTAATGGGATATTATTGGGTGATCGAACTCATGATGCTTGTCATACACCAACAAACATAAAAACTAAACACGTTTGAATCTATAATTTTTCAGTATTTTAAGCTCAAATCATTTAAATTTACGGGATCTCACTTAGTAGTTGGAGATATGACAATTGGAAATCGGTTGATCCGTTCCCTCATAAAAGCGTTACATTTTTGACTAAACATTTTGAGTACGGTTTTTTTTTTCAATGTTTTGAGCTCAAATTTATTTTTTTAAATCTTGGGATATGTATAATTTTAGCCATAAAACCTAATGTGATCGAGTCTTCAGCTCAAAAATTGTTACATAAGAATAGGCGGCAAAAATAAACATTTTTGACACAATCATTTTCAGTTTCTTGAGCTCAACTTTTTTCAAAACAATCACATCCATCAAACGTAAAATCGGCTGAACCATTCTGTCAAATAATCTTCACATAGCTACAAAGAGTCACATATAGTAGATATCTTTTTCCCTATTTGTGACAATGATTGGATAAATTTATCATATAAATCAATATAAAATAATATTCACTACGTTTATTGTTGATAACACTTTAGTTTGCTGCTAAAAGAAATTAATAACAGTTCATTCAATAAGTAAATGTCAAGCACCAACGGGAAAAGCTGTTGGCGGTGAAATGTTAACTCATTTAAGCTAATCCTAACGTAGTATTGCCCAAAGATTATTAAAGTATACGTTAAACACTACTGGATTAATAAAAAGAGCAGGATCTGTTTAATATCCTTTTATAATTAGCAGTGTTTGATAGGCGTAGGAAATAAACAGAATAACTAGGATAAGTACCCCATGAGTACGGCCACAGCGGCTATCATTAGAATTAGGTTTGGTCCTTGCCTAATGTGTCGTGCGCTGTCACAAAAACGGAATATTTTTAGGATTTCCAATACAGGCCCCAACGTATATTCCGTGGGAACGCAGTTGGGTTTTGATATCAGCACCAAAATCTTAAAAACCTTATTTGAAACGTCTCATCAGCCGACTTGCTACCACCTAGTTTTGAAATCTTTTTTTAGTAACTTTTATTTGAGTTTCAGAAAGAATTTAATATTCGAAATTGAAATTTCTACACTCCTCCATTAAATTTCCTTTCGTCACATTAAAATTCTCTCATTTATCACAATCCATAGTTCCTGATAGTACGATCCCAGAAAGGGGATCGACAGTACTGTAATATATATACTTAACTATAATATTTTAATTTATGTTTATGTACAATTTTTAGCATGCTTATTTTACCGTCCGGATCAGATTGCTTCATAAAATATTCATATTCATACCGTCCGGATTTTGAGATGCAGCTGTCGCGTATGTGTATTTACTTTCAAAACTTGGTCCATTATTTTAGTCACTCTTTACTTTATTTTTATAGTTCTTTCATGGCATTTTTATTTTCAAAAGATTAATATTATTTTTAATTATTAAAATTCATGCAGTATACAAGATATTTATCTCTTCTATACAATTTCGAAAAATTTATTATAGTGACAGTGATAAGGAGCAATTTTTTTTAATAATCTATTTATTGATATTTACAACTGTATACACATATATACAACAAGTAAATTTGCTGTAGGTGACATAGTGACATGATAAAAACATGTGGAGAATCTACCCACTGATAGAAC
>NW_027106342.1:167419-168296 GCF_000696795.3 Halyomorpha halys | reverse complement strand
AGTACATTCCGCGCTCCAATGAAGACGAGACAACATCAAGGAGCAAATTAGAAGGTTAATGTGGTTAGCCGACATTTAGATAATAATATTATTTATCATAGTTATTTTTACAATATTATTTATCATTATTAATAAATTGTTTATTTCTATTTTATAACTTTTTTTTAATATGAATTTAGAGCGATATGTATTTTCCCTAAGATTATTGTTTTGTTAATACAACATAATATGAAATATAACCATATTTTTCCACTCAATTTTACTATATTTCAGTGCAAGAAGGATTGTTGAGATATTTAAGTGGTTCTTATTGATTTTAAGAATTGACAAAATAAGATTGTTTTGATAAAGACACAGGGAACAACTATAATTATTTATATAATACAATTAGTTTTGAAGAAAAAACAATTAGAGTTATATTAATAAAAACGTCTTATGGATGGTACATTTCACTCAAAACTTTAATTATAAAACTGAACCTTTCCGGTATAGAGATGCCGTATATAATACGATTTTTTTAGAATGTAGAAAAATAGTCCGGATGGTTGTCAAGAATGGTACAAAGATATTAAAAAACTATTTATCCAACGTTTCGCCCCACTTCACAGGGCTTCATCCAGGGCCCTGTTTCATAATGAAAGCTAATTAGTATTAGTTGATAGTACAAGTGTAGAAACTAGTGTGGTAATAATACTAATACTTATTTTTTTCATGATAGGGATGACTATTAGTGATATTACAGGAATTAAAAAATACTAAAGTACAACTTACTATTGTACAAGTCTGTGTAATTGAATTAAGATAAATCTACAAGACTAATAGTATTAGTTTGTACTTTATTATGAAATAGTGCCCTGGTGGAGTCCGGATGGTTTCC
>NW_027106342.1:143514-167319 GCF_000696795.3 Halyomorpha halys | reverse complement strand
AAAAAATTATATTATATTATTATATAAAATAAATCTGAACCGTCCAGGAGTGCTGTAATTTGTAAGGAAGTACTGTTACTAGAACAACTGTTGTTCAAGGAGATGATTTGGTCAAATCTTTCCCCAATGAATGGTTCCCACTTTATGAGGCTAGGTGGACCTGTGAGGGCCTCCGAACCCTTAGGGTTGATTCACGGCTACAGTAACAGAATAAACAATAATTAATCTGTCACAATTGGATTCGAACCTGGGTCCTTGGTGTTAGTAGGCCTTACTACTGAGCCAGCCTACTCGCATTCCGTATATAATCACTTTTGTTCACGAAATAAAGGAGGTATTTATTTAATAAAGGAGGCACTGAAAGAAAAAAATAAGATAAATAAAAAGTTGTTTGTTTATTTTATAAGTATAGTTTAATTGTTTACTCAGTCTTAAGAAAAACAAACAAAAAATTTATATAACAGTTACAGACCTCCTCACTACACCACCACTCCCACCCACCAGCAAAAATGTTTTGAAAATTAATATTGTTGAAATCTATAGAAATAACCATTGAATAAATTCTGTAAGCAACAGCCTTGTTATAAATCCTGACCACAAATTTGGAGTAATACAGTGCGCGGGTTTATTTTATTTTATTTTATTTTTTTTTTCATACACTTGTTAACTTCTTTAAAACATGGTAAATTTTAATGTTATCAAGTACATTTAATTAAAAAAAAATATTTATTTTTTTTTATCGTGAAATATTACGTTCTACCCCAATTGAGGAAAATAATAGTAATGATAAAAAAAAATTCATTATAATTATTACTTTCTTATGTTTTTTAACAATACCTTTTTTATATTTTAAAATATTATAGTTTTGAAATAAAGTTCATAATTGTGACCTTTATTGACCATTTCAAATGTATTAACTATTATTTAAAATTAATCACTGAGGAACAATACTATGTTATATTAATTTTTCTATGAGTCAATTAGTGACTTCACTATGTTTCTTAAATAACGATTATAAAACTAGTATATATGTTAGTAATAACATACTTTTTTGTACAAAAGAAGTTTTTTGTTTCAGATTACCCATATGGTGACTGGGATGATGACGAATTCATATTTGGTGTTCCTCATACCCCGAAAGTTACAGTATTACCAGGTAATTTTAACTATTTGAATTTAAAATTGTGCTAAAAGTAGATATGTCGTAAAAAAAAATACTGAAAATAATTTTTTTTTTTTCAATTTAATGTTAATTATCAATAGTCAATTAAAATGATTGAGAAAAAAATTATTTGGACCACATTAAATCCACAATATTTAAAATACAACTTTTTCTTATTTATATAACAGTTCTATTCTATACACACACACACACACACACACACACACACACACACACACACACACATATATACTTTCTCCTGTTCACCATCACCACATTAAATTATATATTTTCATATTTACTACTCTTAGAAGTATTTGTTACTAGTATTTAATTTTTTTTTTATTATTTTATATACAATCGAAAAGTGGATTTTCAAGTAGTTCTTTTTTACCCATGATGCCTGAGTTTCGCATGAGTTACACAATGAGACTACTAGAGACAGCTGTATGTTTTTAAATGCATTTTTTTTAAACTGATTTTGTTTGCAAAATAGAGATGTAGTTTATTTGTTCAATTTATTTAGTAGCTCGGCATGTATTACACTAAATTTTCTTCTGTCTGTTTTATAATTTATTGCGTTAGTTTGGTTTTATAATATTCTTATAGCTTCCAAATGCTTTATTCTATAACTTGGACTTAAAAATTTTGTCTTATTTCAGCGCGGTGTTGTACTAATGCATTTTTTAAAATTCTATTTATGTTCACTTCTCTTGCAATCGTTAGCATGTTGATGAATTTTGACTTTTATATATTTTCCACTCTCCACATGATATATTCCCGGTCAGTTCGGTCAACTAAAATACTTTATTTGTAGATATTTAAAATCTACAAATAAATTATTTTTGCAGAGTTGGCCTGATGAAATAATGAAATTTTGTATGATTTTACGAAAATTTTATTATAGAAAATTCACAATGTTATTTTAAATTTAATTGTTTTCCTATTTATTATTTTTGAAAGATGGTCTGGGTGGTGGTGAAAAAAAATGTGAAATAATAAAAACCATTTACTAGTTCCCAACACTTAGCAGGACTTTATTAGCTAAATGGAAAAAAATACAAACACTCTACCAACTAAATTATGATAAGAATGTACATAAAAGTTGTGTTGGTATCTTGGCTACCCTGTAAGTTTTGAATCGTATTGGAAGAATATTAGTTAACCGTCTGTAATTAATTAGTGGCGCCCAAGAAAAGTACACAAAATAGCATGAAGAACTATTTATTAGTAACAAACGTTTCACACAGAGCCACAAAGATACAAACACAACATCTATGTATACTCTTAGAGCCTTTTACACATTTTAGAATGTTTGTATTTTTTTTTCATTGAACATCTTTGACAAATGGGCCATCTTCCTTCAAATAATTACATACGGTTACCTAATAATCCAATATTTATTATTTTGCTATTACTTAATTTATTTATATCTCTGTAAATATGTCATGAATGTACTCTCCAGTTTCTATTACTAATGCCCTTAAGTGAGACAAGCTTCTCTCCCTCTCCTCCTGGAGAAAAAGCATAATCTTTATGATATAGATTAAAAAGGTAGACCTCAAGAAAAGTTAAATCGCCTAATCCATCCAACCATAACCCGGAATCCTTAACTATTTCTAACTATCCCAAAAGCATTCGATCTTAACCAAACTCTCAAAAGATCAGTCAACACCAAATTCCCTGTATTCCTCATTCAACCAGTACCACTAATCTTGCAGACCTAATTACATACTTGGTGGGTAATCACCCTTTCACATTGCTACTTCAGTATTTTTTTTGTGCAGCGATGAGTCTAAAAATAAGATTTGTAACTACGTATCATCTCACCACAAATAGATATCCTTAAAAGTCCGTAATCAAATCATTATTTATCTTTTGCTGGAATGCTCATTGTGTCCAAAATCATTCTAGTGAACTAGCAACCTTTCGGTTGTCTATATAGGTGAAACTAAGCAATTGTTGGGTGATAGAATGGAAATTATATAAGAAATAAGGAGAAGGATCCCAATAAAACAGCATGCAGCTAAACATCAACACATTAATTTTGATAACATTATAATTTTACGTAAAGAAAACAATATGTTCAAAGAAAAAATACCTAAGTCCATTTATATATTAAAGAACATCTATTATACAGTAAATTTTAAAACAGATACAAGAAATTTGAACATACACTATGCAGAGATTTAAAGCAAAATAAATTTATTACAAAAAGTGGTAAAATTTTATGTTACTATTTTTTTTTAAATTATTTATTTAATGTAATGTACAACTGTACAAAATAATACAATAGGTAAATATGTAGTATGTTTCATACACACTTGCAAATCTTGGGAAGGAACCACCCATTGGTGGTACTTCAAATATTAATTTAAATTAGAAGGTCACGTGGCCATCTTCTTTTCAGACGGCTCGGAGGATTATTAGGGATTGTTAAGGATGAAAGATTAAGAATTAATGGGTTAGGATGGTTAAGGAGTTTGGAATAAAAATACGCATATCTGTTTTGGGTCAAATCTGCAACGAATGGGAAGTTAAGGTCTTTATGAATGAGTTTATTTGTGACGTAATAAGGAGCATCAAGGATTTTACGTAGGATTTTAGATTGTAACGATTGGATGGGGGAAGAATTTGATGGTTTGGTGGAGCCCCAGAGCTCAATTCCATATGTCCAAATTGGTCTGATTATTGTAGTGTATACTAATATTTTGTAGTGAATGGGAAGTATGTTACTATTTTTTTTTTTAATAATTTATTTATTGATATTTACAACTGTATACACATATATACAACAAGTAAATTTGCTGTAGGTGACATAGTAACATGATAAAAACATGTGGAGGATCTACCCACTGATAGAACTCCAAAAACATTTCTAGAGAAGAAGATCTCGAGGCCATCTTCTTTTCAGACGCCTAGGAGGATTATTAGGTAATGAAGGAGAAGCCAGGTTAGAAACAAGTGGATTTGGGTGGTTGACAAGTTTATTATGGAAGGAACTGTATAATTATAACGGTATAATAACTGGTTCTGGCCAAATTGGCAACATATGGAATATTGAGGTCCTGATGGATGACTTGATTTGTGACAAAGTAAGGATTTTACGAAGGATTTTGGACTGTAAGGATTGGATTCTGGAGGAATTTGATGGTTTAGTGGAGCCCCAAAGCTCAACTCCGTATGTCCAGATAGGCCTTATAATAGTCATGTAGATGAGTCTTTTGTAATGGATTGGCAATTTAGACCGTTTGTCTAGTAAATGTTGCAACAGTCGGAATCTACGAGCAGTTTCTTGTCTTTTTAGTCTTGTATGAGGATTCCATGTCAGTCGTTTGTCAAGATGTAGTCCTAAGTAACGGATCTGTTCGACAGAAATAAGTTATTGTAGGGGAAGAGGTCATGGGTTTACGTCGAAGGGTAAATGTGATTTGGTGGGATTTATTGGAATATGTTACTATTAAAAATTAATTTTAATAATAGAAATTTAGACCAAGATACAATTTCAAATAAATTAATTATAAGCCTGATCTGAGTGTATGGAAGGTTAAACATAGTTTGTTTAAATGAGTGATAGAGTGAAAGGATAGTGTTAAGTTATTATTTAAATTTTTTAAATTAATGAAATTGTGACAAAATAGATAATCTGCGATAAGCATAGGTAAGCTTATTAATAATTAATATGATTCCCTATTAGTTTATTGTTTCATAGGGTAATTTAACATGTAATTAATGACAAGGGCAGAATAGCCTGCAAAACGTTTTTAAATAATTGAATCCGAGGTGTAAATTTATATTTAAGGTATTGTTTTTGTTTATATTTTATTTTATAACAGATCGGCCTGGTGGGCCTTAGATGGTCGATATAACCGTTATATTATATATATATATATTTTTTTTTAACAGTTGATTATGGAGGGGGGGAGGTATAGTCTCGTACAAAAGACACCCCTAACTATATACAATGTTATTAATAAAAGAAAATAAATAGATAAGAATAATGCTTCTTAATAAAAGAGGAAAGTAAAATTAATAACAAAAAATAATGATATTGGTACACTTAAATAAAACAAAATATTTCCCTCTAATGGTAAAAAGAAACAAGTTAATTTGAAAAAGGGACGAGAGAAGAAAAGAGAAAAAATATATATATTATTTTTGATTATTAAGGCTACACCACCAGAGAGTGTCGAACAATCTCTGTCATTACATAAAATTTTGTAACCTGGGATCTTCAATTTGGTGTTTTGGGATAAATGTGTCTCAGTTATACAAGCTATATCGATGAAATTTTATTTAAGGAAAATTTTAAACTCATTTCTTTGAGAAGAGATGGCATGAGCATTCCAGTTTAAAAAAATTGATATTGGTCTAATAACATCAGCATATGAGTTTTTTGAAGTGATTTTCGTGGCTGGCCTGCTTGAATTAGTCTTAGCTTTAGTTCGCAATTTACACAAAATGGCTTATCCGTAAATTTTAACGTACACTTTGAAAAATGACGTTTACCTTTGCACTTAACACATCTCGGTACCAAATATTTAAGGTATGTTAAATTATTAATAATAATGTTGTTAAAATTGTTACAAATGTGTTATATAAGCTGTTAATTGTTAGATTGTCTTCAATCGAAAAAGATACAGTAATATCCTTTCCCTAAATATTTAGTTTCAGCTTCGCAAGATTTTTGTTTTTTTAGCAAGACTGTTCAAAAACACACACACGCACAATTTTGCGAGACTTGCTTATTTGGACTCAGGTAACCTCAAAATGTGTTTTACTATATGATGAGTATATATATTTTATTATGAGTATATATATTTAATGTATACGTAGGTTAAAGAGTCCGTTGTAGCAAAGGGTGTCAAAAGGTTGTTACCTTTGCAACCTCATATCTGCAACTGCGCCGCATAGTAGGCCAAGTGGCAGATTTGGCTAGACTAAAACCGATTCTTGTCTTCGTCTACTTAATAAACCATTCATTAGTAATATAGCTTCTGGGGCTTTTAATAGTATTAAGAGGTGCCTGAAATCGTTTTTATCATGTTATAAAATGAGTGGAATGAAGTGATGACTAATGCCCGTGCTAACTTGTTTGTTTAGATCTGAGAATGAGTTTAGTAATGAATTTTTTTCTGAGTTAATTATCATCAAAACTAGCAAAAATAGGCACCGGTAATGAATTATTGTTATAAGTTAGTGGTTTTAAAAATAGAATACCTACCAATACTTAAAGTATTTAAGTTAAAATTTAATAGTCAAAATATTTTCAAATTTAAAAGGAATTTTCAATGTTAAAAATAAATCATGTCCTCACCCTAAGCATGTACAAACGCATTTCTCTTGGCAGTCCTATATTTCTAAAACTGACCATTTTGACCCAATTTGGGGGAAAGTTGGAAATAATGAAAAAATTACCCAGTACCAATTTTATCAAAAACCATCCTCTACATTCGCTAGTGCATGTGCAAATATATTTTCATTGAAAACTCTATATTTTGAAAACAGCTTACCTGATTTGGTAAAAAATGTGAGAAAAGTTGGGGATTAGCGTAAATCCAGTCCAGTTTTATTTTCAATTAATTCCATCCACTAAATTTACTTAAGTACTCGCAAACGTAATTTCCCCGAAACTGTTCATCTGATAATGGTCCAATGTAGAGAAGTTGGGGGGGGGGGTATGCGTGTAAGCATGATCTTGTTTATTTTGTTTCTAAGTTTCATCCATTTCTTTCTATTCCTCATGCATAAAATTAAATATTCAGTCCATATTTACAAAATTAATGCTGTATCTTAAAAACTACTATTTTTAGATTTTTTAAAACCTTTTTTTTCGAAATCAGCAGCTACAAAAACAAGGAAAACAGCATTAAAATATTTTTTCCAGCTAGATCTGCCATATTACCGACTGTGCATCAGTTCGAATCTGGTCGACTTTTATTTCGTGGAGGTCCCACTGTATGAAAACTTGACCCTTTCACTTGGGTTAGGTTTCTAATGGATAACTTTTCATAAAGCTTTCCTTACGAAATAAAGTTGTATTTCTTCAATGAATTGCAACTAAGCAATCATTCATTATTCTATCGTGTATTTATAGCGCATACTTTATTATAATTTTTAATAATTAAAAATTATTGAGTGCATCATATTAGTTTTACGTAATATATAATTTATCTTAAGAGAAATGGCACAATACCAAAAGAAGTTACTGGTTACTTATTTTAAATAAATTGAAAATTTTTATATCAAATACATCCATTCCATATTATTGTGCATGTTTGTTTACACATTACGTAAATACCAAAAATATATAATTTACTGATCAATTTATCTTTTATCTAGAATTTCGTGTTATCTGTAGTATCTCAGACATAGAGGGGCAGTAGATGATTTCTTTCTCGATTTTGAGTATGTGAGTACTGAGTACAAATTTTAATCATACACGCATCCCGTAATCATGATATTCGATTAGAAATCAATGAAACTTCAAAGAGATTAAATACATTTTTAAATTATTGCATTTAACTCAAAGTTGGTTGGGAAACATGTCAATTATTTCATCTATATGAACATTTTGAGTAATTTTATAATTGATTTCGTATTGAAATAACATTTTGGGTAAAAAGTAGTATTTAGTTGGGTGTAGTGAAAATCTGTTCCTTGTTAAATGCCCTTTATTCAGAACTTATCAATTAAAATGTGATTTTTTATTATTTTGTGACGTTTCAGGGCCATCCCTTCTTCTTCAGGTGCACTAACATTGTCTTCTTTTTATATTATCATAATGATATTACATACTATACCTCCCTAGTATAACATAAGTATATTACGTAATGTCTTTCCCTACTAATCCTTCGCGTTCCGTGATAATGGAGGTAATTGATAGACTCTCCTTACATTTTAAACTATTTAATATTTTTAGTTGTAAACTTTAAATAAATATGAGACAACAAAACTCTGAATGATTAGAAGGTGTACATATTATGTTATAGTAGGAATGGATGTTATGTAATACCATTATGATAATTGAACAATAAGTAATCCATGTTAGTGCACCTAAAGATGGCGCCATGGCACCGAAACGTTGTAATTTAATCAATGATTTCTGAATTAAGGATATCTATACAGTGTGTCTACTTAAATTTAATATGTGAACTTTTAAATCCATGAGTACTGATAACGTGTTCTCAGCTTAAAATGTTTTGAGTATGAATATTGTAGCCTATACTCAAACATTTTGAATGCATGATAAATAATCGTACTTAGCTAGTCAGTACTCTTGTAAAACATGCCCAACTCTTATCCTTGGTCACAATATTCCTCCTTTTAGGGTTCTACTGTATAACAAGGCATTATAGATGCATTTCTTTTTCTCTGTTACAATTTTAAAAGGAACCCTTGAGCCATAATGGATATGGAGGATTTTTTGTTGCCAAACCATATAAATCAATACAATCTATCCATAGCATACCTTCACTGCGTTATCCGCATACTACACGGGCGGAATGCGTGCAACACCGTTCAAAAATAGTGAAAGAGAGGAAGTTGAGGCGCAAAATATTGACGAGCTCCTTGCATGCAGAGGCAAGGGGTAGTCTTAAATTACAAAAATGATAATAAGACAATAAAGAAGGCGGGAGGGAGTCCTTGCGACGTCACGGGCAGCAACGGCGGCCAAGTCTAAATTTGTGCCGAGGAGTGTTCAGTGCGACTCGTGCTCCCGCAGCGAACTCCCATCGCCAGGAGCAGTAGTCAGGGTCCACACCACTCGCCAATCGGCCCTAGCTTCTTTCATCCATATCTGGGTATATAAATATATACATGTACATATATTGAGGCGCATGCTAACATCTCTCACCATATGCTATATTTGATAGTTCTAAAACTAAAATTCTCTTAGCCATTCATCGATTAATTACCTTGGAATTTGGTTTGGATAATAAAATGTTTCTCACTTGTTTTATTACTCAAGAACCTAAGATGGAAAAAAAAAAATGCTCCATTGTATTTAAGGCCTTAAATATTATGTATAATATAAATTATTGGCATATTATGAATAATATGCCTTTTATGACATTCCTTATAAACGTCTTCTGTATAAACTATTTTTATAACTATCGATTATTACTAATATTATTCAACTGTTAAAAATTTTTAATTTTACACTTTTTTAGGACAAATAAATACAAATGATATATACATATACTTACTCATATTATTCACGAGAAATTAATACCAATATTCTAGTCTATAACAATATTACTCACTAATAAGAATATATGAGATGCCTTCAATTTTTTATTTCTTATTTATCAATCCACACCACTTGCCAGTTGTCATTACTCACCATCTACTATATTTGAAAAACCAAAAATTATCATAATGAATTTATATATTAATTACTTTTGTAAGCATAAAAAAATGCTCCTTACTTGTGTTAATGCTCGTGAACCTAAGGATAAAAAAAACAAAAACATGGTCCGTGGAATTATTTAAGACTGCTCATTGGAAGTTTATGATGACATTCTTTGTGAACACCGCCAACATATTCTATTTTGATAACATGACAATAAGACTAATGCTTCGAAATCGCTAGATTTGAGGATAATTATAGATTAAATGAACATAAATGAAAGATTGATATCAATTCTTATATTTAGTTAAAATTAAATATTTACGTATACATTATTATTATAGTTGGCAAGTTAAATTGAACCAGAATAAACGATATGGAACCAAACAGATTTTCTTTTATTTTATTTTTTAAAGTTATATTGATTTTTTTTTTTTTCATTTTACAACACCAAACTCCAATCTACAAGAAACTTAGGAGTCGTTTAGGGCTAGTGTAAACCACACTAGATAGCACGATCCGGACCTAATTAAACAAATTATAACCGGGAATTGAAATAGAATGTTTGAAAAGATTTTTTTTTTCCATGAAACTAATAAGACCCTATAAGAGAATTAAATGAATGATGTTAATGTAGGTTGGAAGCAGACATTCACCTTTTTATTGGTTCTAGTTTCGTAGAATTTGGATAAAATAAAGTTCTAATTTTTAATTTTTTGGAAAAATGGGTTTCAGACGACTATAAAAAGGAATATAATATGGTTTACTCTAAAAAAAAAAATCTTTTAAGAGGCCTCATTAGGTTTTTATACTTTTATTCGTGACTATAAAATCATTTAATGGAATCAGTATTAGTTTTTCCCAATTCTTCAGAAAGAGAAAATTAGATTGGTGCATAATAACCGTGAAAAAAATTTATACTTTATGCAAATAATGTATAATTTTGTTCAGAACTTTATTTGTACTCGATTTATCAGTAATTTAATCAGCTTTAAACCTTTCAATGGTGACGCGGAACATTTTGAAAAAAAAAAGCATGTAAATCGGTCCTATAATCCAAAAAGTTTAACATAGACAAACATTTGAACCATTCCCTTTTATGGATATATATATATATATATATTGATACATTTTTTCTCGACTGCTAATGATACAAATTTTTGAGGATTTTGAGACTTATTCAATAAAAAAAAAAAAACAATATTTTGGGGACGTTTCGTGATTTTATTCTTCTCATAGTCATGCCTGTTATAGTGAAAAAACGTTTTTGTTTTTTTTTTAAACAATTTTTAACTAATTATAATAACACATACAAAATACAAATTACGATTAATTAATAGAGATTTTACTTAAAAGTAATTATTTGATAATTGATGGACATTTATAGTTAATTTCATTGCTTATTTCATTACAGTATTTACCTCAAATTAATAAAAAATAATTCAGAATAACATAAATTTTCTAAAAAAAAAAAAAACTTGATAACTTGTTTTGAGTACAATACCAATCATTGTTTATAAAAATATTTATTGTAATTTATTATATTTTTTAAAATTTTAAATTAAATAAATAAAATATTTGCAATAAAAATCTTATCAATTACCTACAAAAATAGTCTAATGATTAAGTTGACCCTATCAGCATTTTCACCTTGATTTTTATGATAGAAGAAACTTAAATAACCGTAAATATTTCCTCTCAGAAACTGTTTCAAAAATATTTTTAATTGTGAGGTGTATATAGTTGACCGTAGATTACTGATTGGAGAAGATGGTCGGGGGGTGCGGTCAGCAAAGGAACAACATAAATAAACAAAGAAATATTTATTTATGTAGTAGATTGATTACATTATTATTTATATACATATAAATGTGAGCAACAAATAAATGATACAGTAGAATGAATCTATAAAGAATTAGTTAAAGAAATTAGGAAAGAACAGAATTAATGAATTACAGAATTAATTGAATAGAATTATGGGATAGACAATATAATTCAGAATAAAATAAATTTTCTGAAAATAAATTTGATATTTTCTTTTTCTTATAGCACCAATAATTTTTTCTAAAAATAATGATATATTTTTATATATTTTTTAAAAATTAAAATAAAAAACTCTTTAATTATCTATACAAATGGTTTGGTCAGTCAAGATTACGTTGAGTTATTAGTATTCTCCCTCTTTTTTTTTTCTTTTTTTTACGCTTAAGAAACTTATATAAAAGAGAAGAAAATATCCTTTAATTAAATTTTAAAATTATAGTAGATTTCTATAATAATCCTTAAACAGTAAATAAATCTTGTTTTGTTTTTTTATTTTTGGTTTTTCCAACCTACAAAACTGGTTTAAGAGAATAAGGTTAGACTTTAATAAATAGAACATCAAAATATATTTGCTAATCCATGCTGATGAACTTATTAATGAACCATTTTTTACTTTTTTATTAATATTCTGAATGAGTCTGTAATTGTTTTTGTTGGTTTTCAAAAAATCACAGAGTATTTTCTTTCATACATTAGCTATACAAAAAAAAAAATTGTAGCTTAAACTGTGGTTCTCATAAGACCGAAAAAAGTTTTATACCATTATAACAAAAATATTAAATTATTACAAAAGTAAAAATTTCCTTTAATTTCCTATTCAGCAATGCCAATTGCTGACAGGAAGCTATTTAAAACGTTATCTCACTATTAGGGTGTATTTTGATATTTATTAATAATAGTACTCATAAATATAAGTTGTGCCTATATTAATGTTTTATAATCATAAAATATTTGTATAAATATTTTTAATAATATGTAATTAATATACGACTTATTGATGTAATAATCTAAAAAAATAGTTTATAATTGTATTCATTTGAGAAAAATCATAATTTTAGATTTCTTTGAGTACAATAAATTTATAAGTGCAATATTTTTGTTGATGTTGGGAATTATTCCATTATCATTAACCACTTATTCAATTGAATATTTTTATTTTTTTCTTCAGGCAGATCAAACTAGTTATAATATCATTTAATAGCGATGCAACTCTTGAAAATACAACACCTGCAGTCTTTTCTGCTGTTTTGTGATACTTCTCTCCGTCTCATGATCCACAGAATTTTCTGCCAAACATTCAACAACAGTAATCTTTTTTACACCCGTATATCTTTCTTACACATAAGAATCGTCATCATTATTATTCTATTTGATCCCAAAAACTTTTTATTTCAATCACGTTAGCAACATTAGTGTTTTGGACTAGAAAGAAATCCTCTTGAGGTTTTTGGATGCACAGCTCCCATGCTCTTGTTTTATAACTCCTAATAGAAAAACTACCCCTTCTATACTGTTTGAAGACGCTTTTCTTCAACTGCAAAAAGTATTGTGCCAATGCTTGTGGGTGTCAGAATACTATAGTGGAATGCTGGAGTGTTTGCTCGCTCAGCGGAGGCCAGTCATAAGACGAAGAGTACGACCTGCTTGAACAAGAAAATCATTCAGACGAATTAGTAGTTAATGACAAAAGAATTTGATCCAACAGGGCAACATCAATTTGATTAAAATTAAAAATTAAGATTTTATTAAGATCATAACACTACATTCTATTAATTGAATATTTAAAACAATCTTTCCATACTACGTTTATATGATTAATAAAAAATGACCGTTTTAAAAATTTCAAGATTTTAAAGGACTGTAAATATTTCAATCTTATTTAATACTTACCAATACTTAATAATTCCTTTGGAGCATTCTCTAAGCTTGTTTAATCCTATTCGACTTCTTCAAAAAAAGCTTCAGTTTAGTTATTTGTGATAGTGTACAACGAAATTCTCATATTTTTAAGGCATTACTGGAAAAAAAATAGCCGCAGAAGCAACTCGTAAAATTATTAAATATGAAGAGGAAGGTGCCCTTGACCAGCGCACTGCGCGGCGTTGTTTTGAAAAATTTAGCAGTGGAGATACGACGTTAGCAGGGAAGAAGGTCTCCGGGTGACCATTAATGGATATGATGAGGCTCTGCAGGAAGCTGTTGAGTCAAATGCGTCCACAAGTACTCGCGAACTTGCCAGGGAGTGTGGTGTGTCGAAAGATACTGTTAGTCGCCATCGACTCTCCATAGGGAAGGTGAAAAAAGCAGTAGACTGGTCCCTCATGAAATGACTCCTCAGTAATCAGCTAAGAGGTTAGAAATTTGTAAAAAAAAGTTTAAAAAACTTCATGGGTTCGAACTCCTGTCTCATCCACCATCCAGACCTCTCACCGTCGGATTACTACTTGTTTCGATCCATGGCCAATTTTCTTCAAGGGAAAAAATTTGATAATTCTGCAGAAGTTAAAATTGCGGTCTAAGAGATTTTTGACAGCCTTCCCTAAGAATGGTATCAGCGTAGGACCGAGCAATTGGCTAGCAGATGTCTAATAGCGTTTGATAATAATGGACTATACTTTGAATATTAATAACAAATATTTTTTTGAAAATCGGTAATTTTTTTTGTATATACTCCATTATAAATTATACTATATTACTAACGTCTAGTGTTTCTATTGACAAACTTCTAAAATTTAATACATGCATACCACGTCACCTTTGAGCAGCTGCATTTCGAACATTATTAGGCCAAAGGAAACATTTTGTTTTACTAATTTTGCACATTTAGCTTACTCTATAACCGATATAGTTATTTTTGCTGGAAACTAGGTTCTTCATTATTCGAGAAAAAAACCGCGAAAATATTCTTATTTTGTCAAGTTTTGGAAAGTTCAACTAGATGAATCTCTGAATTAGTTAGTTTTAACAAAATAGATTTAGTCATATTTTTGTTTATCGAGAATATAACGGTTCAACATAATGTAACGAATCTGTTATCGGGAAAGATCGGGTCGTCTCGGTTTATCTCGTTTGGACTTATTTTTATTTTAGCTATACATAAAATTCTGTAATATTTTGTATTTATATATCGTTTATTACTACGAACAATTAGGCTGGTAATTTTTTTCCAACTTCCCTTACTATATCTTTTATAACTAACTGTAAATGAAATAAATTTAATTATTGATTGTTCGTCTTAGTAAAAGTGTTTTAACGATTTACCAGCCACTACTTTCAAGGACACTATGAGTTCAATCTTTTTATTGGTGTACCTCATCTAAAATGCAAAATTTAATGTCGTTTTATTAAAACTCCAGTCCATCACAATTAAACAAGTTATGACATACTCATCCCTATTTTAACAGGATGTGCGTACAACTGGGGAAATGAGCTTTTTGATGACATAAGAATAGGCACCTTGTTTATGTAGAAATTAATTCTTCAACAAACGAAGAAATAGTCCCTACATTCAGTAAAAAGTGTCGAAAGGATGATTTCAAAGAAAAAAGTATGCAAAACCTGAAAACTCACTACTAAAAACCAAAAATCAAACTTAACTCCTTATCTCATTAAGGAAAATACCATCTCCATGTGGATAATTTCCTGTTGAGGCTGAAATAGCCTATCAAAGAATCCAAATTCAAAATTAATTTGAGCTTTGGGACTCCACTAAACCATCAAATTCCTACCGAATCCAATCCTTACAGTCCAAAATTCTTCGTAAAATCCTTAATGCTCCTTACTTTGCCACAAATCAAGTCGAACTGACCCGTTACTTAGGACTACATCTGGACAAATGACTGACATGGAATCCTCATACTAGACTGAAATGACAGGAGACTACTCGTCGATCCCGACTTTTACAAAATTTACTAGACAAACTGTCTAAACTGCCAATCCATTACAAAAGACTGATCTACATGACTATTATAAGGCCTATCTGGACATACAGAGTTGAGCTTTGGGGCTCCACTAAACCATCAAATTCCTCCCGAATCCAATCCTTACAGTCCAAAATCCTTCGTAAAATCCTTAATGCTCCTTACTTTGTCACGAATGAAGTCATCCATCAGGACCTCAATGCCCCATATGTTGCCGATTTGGCCAAAACCAGATACCAATCCTTCCATGATAAACTTCCCAACAGCCGAAATCCACTTGTTTCTAACCTGGCTTCTCCTTCATTACCTTATAATGCTCCTAGGCGTCTGAAAAAAATGGCTTCGAGATCTTCTCTAGAAATGTTATTGGAGTTCTATCAATGGGTAGATTCTCCACAGGTTTGTAACATGTCACTATGTCACCTACAGCAAATTTACTTTTTGTATATATTTTTTGTACAGTAATAAATAACAATTAATATATTATAAAAAAAAATCCTTGAATATAACAAATTCAAATTCTTTAGTTGCTCTAATCCTTATTTTTTTATGATTGAAATATCAAATAACTAGTACTGCCGATGACTACAGTGCATACAACGGGTGTATTATGCAATAATTAACTCGTTAATTAAGACCACTCAAAACTAAATATCTAATAATAAAATTTCTTTTCACCCTAACCGCTTTAACCTCCAATGTACCTTTAACCATATGATCTAATAAATCGAAGATCGTTTCATCTTTACAAAATTATAGATTCTCTACTTTAACATCACTTTAAAGGTGTAATTTTGTCCATAATCAATCTTTTAATTGACTGAATCATTTCTTTAGATGAAAACGATATTATTAATAAGAAACAATAAATCTGTGAATAGTATGAAAAATAGTCTCTTAAAAAAATTGTTCTTAGGTTTTTATTGACCTGATAAGTAATATTATATATTCCATGAACATATCCGTATAGATCTTTTTTAATAGCTTATAATATTGCGTTAGCTGTCAAGAATTTTCCATCTATCAGTTCAACTCGGCGTCCATATCCTATTCCTGGAACTCTTCGAGAATATTTCTATTCCCAACCAAACGCTCAGCATCTATGAATGAGCAACATTTTCGAACTTTTAAAAGAGGAAAATTGTTTGAAAAAATAAAATCAAAATATAGCATCGAGTAGAAAAAGACAGCAATGACATTTCAGCGTCTTTAGTTAATTAATTTTTAACGATTGTATATTTTATTGTTAATTAAAGTGTTTGGGCATCTTATACCCGAGGGTTATAGCAAAACGTAGATGGGATGATTTTATAAAATGTGTTAGTAGCGAGAGATGGATAAAACTCCTTATCAACAGCACATTTACAGATTTTATCGTCAAAATATAACTTAATTTTCTACAGCTATGGTTCTAATTTACATTTAAAAAGTAATTAGTCGCGAAATTAAAATATTTTTTCAAACTTTTTTTTTTTTTATTATATGCAGAAATTACTATAAGTAAATTAATATTTTAGTAATTTATGTGTAGTTCATTTGTTCTATTTTATTTACTAAACTGGGTCATTGGTGAGTTTTATATTATTTATCTTTATTATTAGGTATTCCCATATTTCGCGATATTACGCCAGGTTGAATTAGTTTTTCTTACGTCAACAAAAAGAAAGTACTAACCGATTTAAAAACAGATTCATCTGACAGAAGTGGGAGTAATAGTAAGGGAAACTGTTCCTCACTGACCAATCTTACGCCCCTCCGAAACCAAAACTAAATCAGTCTTATCGCTATCCTCCCATCTACGTTTAGGTCTATACGCCCATTTTATTCACCGCAACGCTTTAAAGTGAATTATATTTACTATGTGCAGTCCCCCCAATTCAACGCTCTGTAGCCTTCTGAATTCTTCGGTTAACTGAACCTTTTTCAATTCGAATATTTTATATTTAAAAACTTTAAGGCATAGTTCTTCCCTTATAGTACAAGAGCCCCAGAGAACACATAACAGTGATTTCACCCCAGTTTTTGATTACTTCAATAAAAATTGTGTATAATTACTAGTCGAAATTAATGAGTCTGCCAAGTATAGGTAGGGGGAAAAAATAGCGGTGTTTGCAAAATGTTAAAAAATATATATTTTTCATTCGGAGCTCAATATCTTTAAAACTACTTACTACATTGGAAAACTTAAGAGAACATCATTTTAAGTACAGTACATTTTCTGAAAAATGTGCCGTAAAAGAGCTATTTACGTTGCATTGTTCCCGATATATAGATTTTTAAAAAGCAACATTTTATAAAAAATGTACTGAAGAAGCAGTAGTCAGTGAATTTATTTTGAGAAATCTGTATTTCAAAAACCATTCACTGTACAGATGTCTATTAGCACTCAAATTAAAGCTAGTTAAATGTACTCTAAAGTAGTTTAGTAGTACAACCTCTTCTTAGGAGTAGTATTTTTTTGCTAAATTAAATTAATTTCTAGTTGTTAAGACAAAATTCATATTCGTATGTGAATATCAAAAAAACTACTACCCTTGCGAAGAAAAGTGTCTTAAATTACTGTATAGTAAGTTTGATTACCTTTATTTTGAATTAAGCAAATATACGTACGTCTTATTGTTCCTGAGATATATTTTATCAAATATCAACAATTTTATCCAAACAACTTAAAGAAATTAACATTTTGTAAATTTACTTTATCAAGAATCATAAAAACTACTACTCCTAAGAAGATAAAGATTATAAACCACATTTAACTAGCTTTAATTTGAGTGCTAATAGATATCTGTACATTGAATGTTATTTGAGATATAGATTTCTCAAATTAAATTCACTAACTACTGTTGTTTGCTTTTTAAAAAACAATATCTCGGAAACTATTGAACGTAAATTAGGGCTCATATTTTAGAAAATTTACTCTAGTTTAAATTATGTTCTCTTAGGTCTTCTAATGTTGTTGATAGTTTTGAAGATGCAGAGCTCCGAATGAAAATTAATTTTTTGTAACGTTTTGAAACAGCCATTTTTTATTCCCCCTACATATAATTGGCAGACTCATCAATTTTGAATTTTTGGGATGAAATAACTGACTTTTTTGCTCCCTGACTCTTGTACTATTTTGCATCCGTTAAGAGCAGTGGGAAGGATAATAACTTATCGATATAATAAAATAAGTTTAATATAGTTTAACTGAATATATTAAGTTCTTTTATTATTGATTTTTTTAGATAACCATATGGCTATAAATTCTAATTGTTCTATTAATAAATTTTTAAATTGCAAAAGAAGATAAGATAATTAGGATACAAAATTGGATTAATCTTATTAATATTAATTGAATTTATTAAAGAGCATAAAAACAATATCAAAGATACTTTAATAAAAAATATGACAGAAAATAAAAAATAAAAACAGGATTATAGAAGTAAAATATAAAGTTATATAGACCAAAAGAAGTTATTACATTTTTTGGATTTATCTGTTAAATTGTCTTTAGTCTTATATCCCAATCAGGAGAAAAATGTATACAAATTTTGATCTATAAGTTTGTCCTTACAAATGAATTTTTCATTCCATTGCCAATATAATAAAGCTCATTTCTCTTGATCCATTGTTTAGTAATCCAAAGCGATCAGTTTCATTAGACGTTCCAACTCCTGAAATTAGTGGCATGTTCCCCCCCAACCTTCCAATTAGATGGAATGGCGAGTTTGTCCGAAACCCTTACATTCTTTGGGAAAAGTCCAGGGATTTAGTTGTTATATAAATATTTTAAATTAAGAGTTATTTTATGACAAATGATATTAATGAGCCAATTTTTTTTTATTTAGTGATAAAATATCATTAGTTGATTCTTATCACATTTATGATAAAAACCTGTCTATTGGAATTATTTATTTAGTTAAATAAAAATTATTATTACTTTGTTCGGATCAAAACTGTGCATTCCCTTTTATACGTTCGCTAATGAAAAAAACAAATCCCCTTTTGAGGTCAGGACCTTACCAAGCGAGATGAATGCATTAATCATCATAAATTTCACGATTATGCATCTATTAATTTTAATAACCAATAATGATCTTATGTCTAAATCTGACACAATTTCTTAGAAATCAAGGCAAAAATGGTACTAAGGATAATCAAATTATTACCATTCCGAAGAAAAGATAATTTATTCATAATTTTTTACAATCTTTTCAAAATAGCGTCTTAAGAAACGCAGTGGATGCTTCTTGGTTTATAAGAGATAGCCAATTTCATTGGGAATTATAAAGGAGACGATAGAAGACAACAGCAAGAAACGGTTCATGAAATTCCACTCCCATTTACCGAGAGTTGAAGGAGCAGCGACCTACAACTTGGGAATCCCCCCAACCTCAACCCGAAGACTGAAGCACAGTCTGCTGCAAGACATTCTGTTATTAATTCTATATTTATTAATTCTATTATTCACACTATTTCTATTTTATTTATTATTATTTTTCCTCTCTTTGTCTTTCTTTCAAATTAACTTGTTTTTTTTACCTATTAGGGGACAATCGTTTGTTTTGTTAGGGCTACGAATGTCGTTATTTTTGTTAAAAATTATAAAAGGTATTTATTAACTTATAATAAAGGTAATTTTTTTTACTAACCGGCCAGCAAAGAACACGCGAATATCATTTTTGATTCTTCCTCACACCTTCCCTCTTCCTTCTACTTCAATACCCATTCATCCTCTTGGACTGTTCCTCCCGCTCGTTCTCAGTCCATTTTCTCCCTCGTCTCTTCTTCTTTCCCACAAGATCCCAACCTCTTTTAGTTTATTCCCAAAATGGTCTTTTATCTATTTATTTTGTCTTTTTTTTTTTTTTTTTTTTTTATTATTATCACTTTGTGTATAGTTAGGGGTGTCTTTTATACGAGACTGCACCCCCCACCCATTGTTAAAAAAATGTAACGATCATATCAACCATTTAAGGCCCACCAGGCCGATCTGGTATTACATAAATAAATAATTTTTAATTTTCATTCCTTTCAACTTTTCCTAACAACTGCAAAAAAAGTATAAGTTTCTCATATTTTTTTAACCTTTTCGAGTTGTGTTTTTCAAAATCAATGTGATTTTACAGGTTTCGGTAAAGTATCAAGTTCAAGTAGCTGTACATTAAGCAACAATACGAGAGGTGATGAATGCTATTTGAAGATTCTATTATTAGAAAATTTTGACCGCTGTTCGTTGACAGAGAGCCCGACCTTGTGGTAGTCGTTGCCAGGTAAAGTAGATGAGATCGCTACTCTCTACTGCCATGGTGTAGACACTTTTCTTATATTTAGAGAACCTTTAAATTTATACTTATTATACTTTCTTAACAAAGCCAAAAATAACTATTGAATTTATAAATTACTTATAAATAGACATTTCTTATTTCCATTTTGGTTTCAATACATTTTTTAATAAAGATGTTTAAATCAGTCAATCTCAATTTTCTTATATAGGGATTCAAATATATCGGTGAATGAGAAATTGGAAATATAGAACAAGATTGGAAATACCTACTGGTTTATTATCTTATTATTTGTATTTAAAATAATAATAAAAATCTTTGTCAGAAATCTACAATTCGTTCATACACTATCCTATAATATCATTACTCATCCCTGTTAAAGGACGAAAATAATTTTTCATAAATCAAGTGACTAATTAGCCACTATTTCGAAAATTAAAAACTAAAGCTCTAATATAATATTAAACTACTTTCTTCTATGATATTTATTTATTTTTCATATGCATTCGACGTTTCGGGAACGTCTATTTTCTCCATTTCTCTATCGTTAGAAATTAATTATTGATATTTTTAACTTGATCATGCTTAAAATATAAACTTTATAAAAAATATAAAATCATTATTTATACATAAATACATTTGTATTCTTCATGTTTTGTTATACACATAACAATTTTTATAACATATTTTTTACATATTATAAATACCTTTTCTTTTTAGTTTCCTTGTCATTTCTACCCATATAAATATATTTTCTTCAAATTAAAATTTATTATAATATTAATTCCCTTTAATGCTTCCTTCTATTATTTGGTAATCTATACATACCTATTGTTTGGATTTTTCACTACTTATAAACTGCGTTAATATTTATTATTACAAATTATATTTTATTTTGCAAGTTTTCTGATTTATACAGTTTCGGTTTGCAAAATACAATATTGCAAATTCCAACAAGGTCACTTATATTTATATGAATAAAAATGAGAATGAAACAATAAAAGAAAAGTAATTATAATATATTAAAAAAAGTGATAATTCTATGCATAAAATCATTATTACGTATAATTAAAGATGTTATATATGAGAATAAAATAATTAATGTTTTAGCCATACTAAAAAGTTAAAAATATCAATAATTTTATCTAATGATGAGGAAAAGCACCAGAAACGTTGAAAGCAAATGAAAACGAAATAAAGATCCTTGAATTAAGTAGTTTTACAATATTTAATAAATAAAGAATATAAATTTTCTATTGGAAAATAAAAATAATTAATTATAAAAAAAATGAGAAGACTTTTTAACTGCGAAAAATCGTTACCCTTCATTGATATGGGATGATCCAACAGGATCATATTACGACAAATCCTTTTCAAGTATTTATGTCATTAGCATAGATTTTATGAATACTGTTTATTGGAAAAAAAGGAAAGAACAGGGTAATTCTATCCCCTAAGTACATTTCTCTGTAAGTTGAGGTAAAGTCAATGTTGTTTTATTATTCCTCCAAGTCTACTATCGCATAAATGGAAAAGCTCGTCTTCTGATTCTATACTAAATTAATATAAAACTTCTCCAGTATTTCTTTTTCATAACTTCAATATTTTCTGGTTTATAGGTTCCAGCAGTCCTTACTTGACGTCAATTGTGCCCGCATAACATAAACTGTACCAGCGCGGTACGAAACCGTTATTGTTTTCAATAAATTTCACAATTAACGTTACTCTATTATTTTTATTTTGTAAATTAATTGATAGCTGCAATGAAAGAATTTTTATTTTATAATTAAGGAATAAGTGTTAAGAAACAATTTTTATTACGTAAAAATTATTGAACATATTTGAAAAAATTATGGTTCGATGTTTAATTTTTAAAAAGGAGGACAATATGCCCTGATGGCAATATTGTCACACAAGACCTGGCGTGATAGTTGATTCTATATTGTGATATAGTACTCGTAGCGGGAGTGAATGTACTACCACGTTAAAGTAAGTCTACATGGTGCCATTTTTCCTTCACAATAATATTTGCTGTCGTGGCAATAGAGAATCCCCATCAGATCTAGTTTGACATTGACGGTTTCTGTCGCAGCAGTGGAGATACACTTTAGGTTAGGCTCGTTTTGTGTTTTGTGAAGTGTTTTTGCGTTAATAATGCAAACTTCAAATGATCTACTTTTTCTCTCATCTATTTATTTAAAAAAAATTCCAACTTTTCGGCCTCAAGGAGACGGCCTATGAAATTTGTTTTCATATTATTACATTATTTCCTTACACTTTTGAATATACCTCAATCATTGATGCAATAGTTCCTAAAAATTGTCTTTTTTGTAGGCTAATTGCCCATTTCATATCTTTAAAAACAAAAATAAATATTAAAATAATGTCATAACAGTTCCAAACACTATTTTAAAAATGATTATTCACTTACAAACTTTATAATTTCAACACAAAAATTATTCCATAAACAATTGTTTCCTCAACCTCATTAACAATACTAACAACAAAACCTACCTTCAACAGGTTAGGACTCCCTTATCACGTCATCCCTAAGCTTAATATATTTACAATTTAACTAACGTTCTTTTTGATTTGTTGCTTATAATTTAACATTATTTAAAAACATAAATTCGTTATTTTTATTATATACATTCTATTGCATACATATACCCCCTCCCCTATTTTTTCACATATATATGTGTATATATAATATATATTACTCTATATTATTCTCAATATTGAGTTCTATATATTACTCTATAGTATTTTTATTTCATTAAAACGTATTTTAATCAACAAAAAACTTATTTATAGGTTCTGGCCACTTAGCAAATAACCTATAGATGTCCCCCTAGGAACCAAATGATTGAAGATCCCTGCCATATCCTATTACTTTGCTGATCCATTAACTTTCCGAAGTTAGTTTTTCGATTATTCACGGTCTGAGCACGACACTCCTAAGTTCTAGGACCAGATTTGAGTCCTGTTCAGAAAATTTTCTATTACATTGATTCTAGGATCGAGATACTAAGTTTTATTTTATTTATTTTACTAAGCAACTTTTATGTTGTTTGTTAGTTTTGAAAGGGCGTTTAACAGCCTGGCCATCAACGCCCGTTGGTTGTTGGCTTTGGTAAGGCCTAGTTGTTTTAGTCATAGCTTTGGTATGGTGTACTGATTATATAATTAAATTTGTGGCAATTATAATTTGTTTAATAATCGTTACGATATTAGAAAGGATGGTGAAAAGCAGATAACTCACTGTTCTAATTTTAAAAA